>NC_036853.1:5776379-5787962 GCF_002910315.2 Salvelinus sp. IW2-2015
CTGATGTGTTGGTGTGTGTGTGTGTGGTGGTGTGTGTGTGTTGTGTGTGTGTGTGTGTGTGTGGTGTGTTGTGTGGTGTGTGTGTGTGTGTTGTGTGGTGTTGTGTGTGTGTTGTGTGTGGTGTGTGTGTGTGTGTGTGTAGATAAGTGGGTGTTGTGTGTTTGTGCATTATGGGTGTTAGACAGGTGAGAGGAGTGTGGTGTGTGACCTATTGTAGAGGGGAAATTGATTTACTATATTTAGGTTCTCCCTCAGCCATCTCCCCATCATTTGCTCTTCCTTTGGCATGCCCCATGACTTTTTGTACAGAAAAGCCCCGTTTACAACCTGTCATGACCTGGGGGGAATTGTCGTGTGTGGTTGAAATTTTCTTTTAAACCAAAAGTGCCTGTGGCCGCGCACCATTACCCCCCCGCCGCGCATTGTGTATAGTATTATCAACCTGCCACGGCCCGCCCGGAAAACCCCACAAAACAAACCACCACTTCCCGCACCTCACCCCTAGCAGACTAATTCCCACCTATTCCAAGGACCAGCTGTAAGACGGGTTAGTTTTTTCTAGTTAACCCTCTCAGGTGACAGTAGCCCTAATTCGCACGGTTGATAGTTTGGCTGTTTGTTAAATACACTGCGCCCTCCCACCCGTGATTTGGAATTTTGGTGTTCGCCTAACCTCTTGGGCCCTTTTTTTGTGTGGGCCTAATGGTGTGTGTTGTCACGGCGGGTCGCCGCCATGCATTCGCTGTCGATTGATTTAGGGCCTGCATCAACAGACCTGACCTGTGTGTCGCCTTAAGCGCCAAACCGTTCATCTGAATGATGTCTATGTTATCCCTAGTTGTGTTTGAATTCTCCCATAGGATTTCATGTTCCTGTTGCTACACACACATACAACATTCTTCATCACTTAACTCCCCAACACTCACTTCTCTTTTTTATTGATATTCTTATACATCAGCCTTACCAAAACTCACATTGTGAGCGCCCATCATTACTCGCTTGACTTCTCTGCTATCTATTTAGTTACACATCGTACTCTTTCTTCACGCCCAAGCATTTGGCCACCATTCTTATCACACGACCGCGACACGCACACACACACTTCACAACACCCACACACACACACACCACACACACGACACACACACACTACCACACACTTACACACGTACACTGGGGACACACGACACACGACACACACACCGGTGTGTGGGGGTGTGTGTGTTAACTGTACACACGGGACACGTACACACTGTTCAGAGGTGTGAGTGCGTGCTGTGTCGTATAGGCACATTCTGATGTGCCTCCTTAGAGGAGTGGTGTGCTTTAGAGGATAGGTTGTTGATATTTCCTCTGGTGGTTCCTGGTAGCGAGTAATATACGGCGCCCCTAAAGCATTATAGTTTGTTACAGCAGGGGGGTTAATATAAGCCTAGCATTTTAGTTTGTCACACGGAGGGTTAAGTCTAGGCCTAGCCACTTTAGTTGTTACAGCAGGGGTTAATATTAGCCCTAGCAATTTGTTTGTTTACAGTGTTTTGGTCGTGTGGGTGAAACATTGGAGGGTTAAGAGCCACTTATTAAGCCTTCTTGGCTGTACTGTTATGTATTGCAATCTTCCGAGGCTTTCGTTACTTACAGCAGGCCGCAGTTTGGCATTATATAAGCCCTGATGTCAGCCATTTGTTTGACAGCAGGGGTTATATAAGATCTGCATTTGCTTGTTACAGCAGGCCCTTAAATATAAGGTGCCCTAGCATTTAGTTTTGTTAAGCGATGGCTGGTTATATAAGCCCTAGCATTTAGTTTGTTTACCAGCAGGGGTTAATAATAGCTCCCTTCTTCCAAGCAATGTCCATAGCTTGTCCTTATCAGCAGAGGTGTAATACTAACCGATACCCTCTGCAATTTAAGTTCTCTTTTCAGTGTCAAAGCCAATTGGTGGTACTGTTAAAAGTTGTTATATGCAAAGCCTGGACAAGAGCAATTTTAAGTTTGTTAATCTGGGTTTTGATTGAAACGTATTTATATTTTATTTAGGCAGCATCCTCATCATAATCCTCATACAGCTTAGCTATATAGAAATATGACGCAGTAGTTTTCACTTAGTCAGCAGGGGTTATAAGCCTGCAAAAATTTGTTTTTGGTGTTAATACCCCTGAGGCAAAACCTAGTGGCAGTGTAATGTCAACTGATGATGCTGCCTTACCGGAGGTTCCTAGGAGAGGCATCAGTCCACGATATTTTCCAGTTCTACAGAGGACACAGGAGAGAGACATAGGCTAACAACCGGCACGGAGAGTGGTGTGCACAGGCAAATCGGGGTAGTAGTGTTAAAATAACTGAAAGTTTTTAAGATTATATGAGTAGATTAGCCCTCAAGAGGTCCATGATTCGTGCACGTTATTCATAGTTGGTTACAGCTGTCGGTCTGGCCGGTGGTATGATTAAGGCAGGCCTGTTTAGCCTGTTACAGCGGCGTTAATTAGGCTGGCATCTTTAGTTTGTTACAGACCATGGGGGGTGAGTTCACGAAATAACCTGTGCCTCCATGGGGCTGAAGTTGGATTAGCTTTGCTTGTCTACAGAGGGGAGTTATAATGGAGAGGCCTGCATTTAAGTTTTGTTCAGCAGGGTTCAATATAGCCTAAGCGTTTAGAGTTGTGTGCCAGTGAGCAGAGTGGGTAGGGTTAATACAAGCTGTCAGAGCAAATATTGGAGTTTGGTTACGAGGCAATGTCCTTCAAAGCTCGATAAAGGCCAGCCTACCTAGGCAAATTTAATTGTCTAAACGGCCCCAAGCGGGGCAAGTGGGGGTTAATACCCTAATGAGGCTAAGGCATGCGATCCAAGTTAAATCCATTACGCCTAAAACTTTCCCTTCTAGTTCATTTGTTGTCATTTACAGCCAGGAGATGAATGAAATCAGTTTGAGCCAGCCAGACGAGATTAAATGGAAATTACGTGTGCTCGTGTAAACTAAGGGGATCCGGAGAGCCTATTTCTAGATGGTTTGATTACCGCCCAGCCTGTGGGTTAGTATAAGTGTTTCTATAGCCAAGCAGACCGTTCACTGAAAAATGCTTAGCTGTGTATATAGTGTAATAACAAGAGAACGAGAATCAATAAAGAAATTGAGCGGCATCTGAGACCTTCCCTTTCCAAGCTCAAATTTTTTATTTTTGTTAACTGCTGCTCTGTGGGAGTTGCGAGTTTCAAAGCACAAAGAAGAAATGCCATCTGTTGAATTAAAGTCCTGGCAATTAGTTTGTTAACGCCAGGCGTGTATTAATGGATGGTAAGTGGTTCACTTGAAACGGGCCGTAGAGAGATGACAACTGGTGCTGCATCCGAGTCTTACAGAGAGGCCTCTCTATGGGTGGGGGGTCTGGAGCAGGTTGGGAATATAGCCTGCGCATTTGTTTTGGTTACCCCAGCAGGGGGTTTGAAATATAAGGTCGGGGGCCAGGTGGCAAATTGGGTTTGTTTATTGTGACAGCAAGGGTGGGGGGGTTTATAGGCCTAGCAAATTTAGTTTGTTGTGAAAAACCCCGGAGGGGGCCAAGGGGTGCGGGGGGGCAGTGGTAATATAGATCTGGCTAATTCCATCCTCGCGAAGCTTGCCTTTTGTCATGCGATTGGTCAGTTATAAGAAACTCTGAGTTGTGGAAATTGGGTCTATCTGAAACATAAAAAGTAAAGTGATTACGTGCAAAGTAAGATGAAGATAGGCCTTGAAATGCAACTAGTCGTGAAAAATACTGCTGGGTTTAAAAACATTTTGACTATTTCACCAAAAATATCCAAATTTGATGTAGTATATTTGGTATGAAACCAGGCGGGCCCACCGTTTCCCAATTAGCCACCGAATATCAATTGACTTAACCCTAATAACTACTAAAACGCCTCAAACTTTTAACTCTGGACCTCCCCTGACATACCGATAGCCGTTTTCCAACTCGTTTTTATGTTCATTTGTTTCCGTCCACTTACCTAGCCTAAATCAGGGAGCGCTTGTAGACCTGGCTCTGAAATCAGCTCCAAGAGCCCTTAGCATTTAGTTTGTGTACCGGGGGTTAAATAAGCGTGCCCTGCCATTTAGCTTGGTTGCTAGTTAACAGCAAGGGTTATATATGAAGATCACCCCTGGATAGAGGCATGAGTTGAGAACTCACGCTCTTTGTAATACCGCTAGCCAGGGGTGAATAATAAGCCGGACCCGTAAGCATTTAGTTTGGTTACCCTAGGGTAGCCAAGGAGATGCCCCTGGGTTCTCAGCTCGCTTTTAAGACTATAAGCCCTCAAGCACTCTTAGAGGACTTTGTTCACCCTGAATCAGGCGGTTGCACATCGGTTTAATTCATAGAGCATGCATTCCTTGAAGCCCCTGACCCCCTCAGCTGCAAAGGATAATCTTGTTTTGTTAGCTCGAGTCTAATTAGGCACGTGCCATAATAGACTATCAATTGTTATAAGAACCATATGGCCAGCGTATGGATGAGCTTTGTTTAACTAAACCACGAGGAAATGGAGGTATCGGTATAATACTATCAGCCTTCAATGAGCCAAAATTCAAAGTTTGTTACAGTCTAGCTTTGGTGGGTTGCATAGAGGGAATGTAAAATATTCGGCGTGTCCCTTGCTTTGTTTGCAACTCCTTAGTAGGGCTTCAGTTATCAACAGAGGAACAAATGGCGCTAAATCGGATAAATCAAGATGTCATTATTTTTCTCTCTGTTAGCAATCCATGGGATGCGGGCTTAACATAATTATAAGAAGTAGACTCTCCCTCTGTTGAGTGTTGTGTTTTCCTCTATGGGCCAGCGACATGAATGACTGGGTAATGCCTGTCAAATAGGTGTTTTTAGCTTTTGTCTATCCCATGCACAGGGGTTAAGATATATAGTTCCGCACTCCCAGCCCTGGTCGCTGGTCCTGTGACTGAAAAAACTCCGCTCTCCTCGCTTAAGCGCCAAATTTTCCAAACTTTTGAATATAATGATTTCCCGATCTCCCTGCGTGTGTGGTTTCTGTGCATATGTGACCCGTATTCGAAGGTCCAATCAGACCAATATAGAGGCGTACTGTTGCCAGATAAGTCTACGACTTTCACAGGGCGAAGCTCTCGATACTTGAAACAAAATTATTTTCTTAAGTGCTAGAAACCCTCAGGTGATTTACCTTGGGCAGAAGATTGGACCACCTCTTTTCTAAGTGCAGTTCGAAAGTCACGCCCCATCAACGCAAGACCATGATTTGATCAAACGTTTATGTGTCCTTAATATTACAAATAAGTTCCGCATGCCCAAAATCTGGATAAAATACATGAATAAACTGTTGTCTTAAGATTGTCCCGAAGACTAACGTTGTTAAGAAAAGGAAAACCTTAAAGCACAGAAAAGTGAAAAAAGTCAGGCAAAACCTCCCAGCTAGCCATGATTGGACTGATCGAACAAAGTTGAAATATGAACATGAGGCTGGGCTGACAAGCGCCTAGAGGGAGTATGAGATGGTGTCGGATTCAGATGTTGGTCACTGGAACGTACGATATTTAGTTTAGTTTTCGCTGTTCTACTCGGCATGCTTACGAGGCTTGTCGAGTCATCGGGTTATAGTTTGGTCCGGGCTAATACAGAACAGTAAAGGCCAGTGCCACCCTCAGCACCCTACTTCCTCGCGGCGATGCAGGTCACGAGCTAAATGGAGCTGAGTGGCCAGCCACTATCACGTGGACGGTTGTTAGCAGTAATCCTGCCGGAACAACGCCATTTACCTGTGACTATATTCATGAAATAGCGACTGCCTCTTTTGCACTTATTGTCGAACTGTGAATTGTTTGGTTTAAGTAGTTCTAGTCTATACATAATCCGTAGTTTTATAGTAATGAGTTGTGAGATTTTTAAGATGAGAGATCTAAATGCTATTGTATATATGTAGCTAATACGAACTAACAACTCTACTATCTCCAATCTGGACGGTGTTGAGTCACAGTTAGGTGAGGGGTGTAGCCTCTGTGATAATAAAATCTATACTCATTACTTTTGGGCAGATTTGGTGTAATTGTGCGTTGTGTTTATCATTGCGACCTTGTTCATTTTATTGCCTCATTTCGTCGAGAGCAAGGCGAAGACTCGACTGTGAGCTGCCAAACCTATCATTCATGCTATTATTTGTTGGTATGAATATCAGGTTGTAAATCACCGCTCCAGCCCTTAGCTCCAGAGACTACAAAAAAGGTCTCTGAATCAGACCCTGAGTATCAAAGCTAGAACACAGCTACCAGGTGTACTATTCAAGGATATTCGAGAACACGTTTCTAAATTTTGACAGAGAAGATGGGTGTTAATATCTTCCGAGATGTCTCCGCTGAGCCCTGATATACCGCTAAACAAAGATCTTCAGCTGAACCAAATTAGTTAATAAGGATAACCTCGTGTGTGTGTTTTATGGCTAACGGGTACCGCTGAACTATCATTGTGATCTCTTATCTCACTTGTTTGCTGTCTACTCATAGTTTGTTAGTTTGAGTTGTTTCTGATGTATCTTGAGCTATTAGTCTTAGCATGTGTATTACGGGTGTATCATCAAAATCATTCAGCGCGGGGTTCTCGCGTGTTTTCTACGTTGCTGTGTGCCAAAAAAAAATTTCGGGCGGCCAAGAATTTAAGACAAAAACACACAGCCGGTGACGCGCAGGCGGTTACTCTGTTCTAGAAGCTGCATGTGGAAAAACCAATATCACAGATAGTGTCCATTTATAATCCTACATACTATATGTGCAGATAAGAGTATATCACTTTTTCTCTGCTTCTCCCTGATGTGTTCTCCTCTTAAACTGTTTGGAAGACCTTTCGTTGGCCTCGTTATTACTAGCAGGAGGATTGAATTATATCTAGGAAGTAAGTGAAGTACAAAAATATGTTCTCGATTGGGGCTTTCTCCAGCAAACTTCAAACAGGATAGTTCGGCAACAGAAGTTCAAAATGTAGTTGAAAATATCTTCTCCGTGGACTATGATAAAATAGGGCTTGGAGACTAAGGTGGGTAAGACAGAGAGACTCCGTGATGTTGCCGTCAGGCGAACCAAGAGCCGTGTCCTTTATTGTGACATACTATGCCATGGGTGCGACCTATGATGTTATGGATGCGGGGGATGGGCTTGGCGCCCGTGCACGATAGACTTGTAGTACTGTCTAGGCCAACTTTTCTTTACCGAGTGTCGAGCAAACGGCCATAGCATGAGGCGGGAAGGTACGAAAAGCTTGTAGCGAATCGGGTTTAGGCCAAACGAGGCCAATTGTCATAATTGATGGGTGTTTCGTATAAGGCTTGTATTGCTCATTTTATGATGAGAATGGGCCTGAATTAGGGAAGTTTTTTGGTGCATAGTGACAGGTAACCGCAATGGCCTATTGGACGAGAGAAAATATTCAAGAGGACTGGCGCCACCAGGTGGATAACGGCCGCAAAAACATTGCGCGTGTTCTGAATATGCTATTATGAGCCTCACTAGCACTCGATGCTCGAAATGCTTTCACGGGCTGCCTACGGAACAATTATTGACTTAGCGAAGTGATGTAGAAAGCAGGCCCACATCATAAGCAATGGATTTTTTTTCAAGCCGAGGTGTGTGACCGAGTTCATTCGAACGTTTATTCCGTGTTGTTAGGAATTTGTCGTTTCCATGCAGCCAGGGTTCTGACAGGCGCGCTCGCACAATGCTAGCCAAAGTTGGCTATTCGACAGAAGAAATGGAGCATTCTAAAACCAACATACGATTTATGTTGGTGCGAATATGGACTCTCTATTAGCGTGAACATTTCTGATAGTGGAAGACACATCAAAGGTTAAAGCGAGAATAGTTGTATGATTGTTACTTGTCGTATATTGTCTGTGAGGAAGGTTATCAGTAAGATGAAGGAATTATCTTTGCTTCCTCACTTTCGTAATTTGTGGTGTCTGTGACGTTCCAACGCAAGCGCGGAAGATAGCTTCCGGAATTAGCGATTCCTCTGTCGGCGCGCTAACACGTTACCGTTGCGGAATGTGTCTTCAACCGTCATAGTTATGGCCTCTTGTATTGGTCACTAGTACTTTTTTCTAGAACGAATTATTTTTTCCTATACAAAATGCTTATATCTACACTCGAGCGGTTGCCATTAGAACCAGTTATCTTTCATTTGCCTCGAATAACAATGAACATACAAACAATATTTCACGCTGTATTTTATCTTAGTAAAGTTATTATGATGTGAGTGTTTTTTTGGTTAGAATTCGAATAAATAACAAATACTGAAATATTGGCCTGACCTCCTTACAAGATGTTCTTTCTTCTCATTGCTGGAATAACGAGCTTTGTAATTTTTCAGTGAACTGTCTTCCTATATGAATGACATTGTGAGTTATTTATGTATGTTCATCGTGATTGATACTCTGTAATGCTATTCTTGGAATCGTCTTTAGGTGGTGATACATTGATGACGGCGTGGGGCTGCCAATGCTAAAGACTGACGATTTAATAGCTATATAAATATGCAACCATTAGCCCCGTCGAACAAAAACATAAATGTATTGTATAAACATATGATGTTATAAGACTGTCATTGATGTGAGTTGTTCAGTAAGGTTAGTAGTTCAGTTTTATCTCTAATTTTGGTTGGGGCTTTTCTGTGAAGCTATGTTAGGCGTGCTATTGAAAAATAGTAATGCGCATTGGTATAACAAGGACGAGAAGAGACTGTCATCCCCTATCCAGGAGCTTCATCGCTCTTCTCCTCTTCTCATCTTTCTCTCCTCTCTCGTCTGCTCTCTCTCTCTCTTCTCTCTCTCTCTTCTCTATCTTCTCTCTCTCTCTCTCTCTCCTCTCTCTCTCTCTCTCTCTCTTCTCTCCTTCTCGTTCTTCCTCCGTCTCTCTGCCCATCCCCTCCTATACCTTCTCACCTGTGGCAATTGCGACTATGCCCGGGAGCAGCCACCAGCCATCGCTCTTCTAAACAACAGCAGGCTGAGTCGTCATCATGACCACCATGTCTCTCAGCACCAACATTCTCATCCTACTTCCTCTTCAGACGGAGACCACGCTGAGGACACGGTATTCTGCGTGAAAAGCTAATACTAAAATATTGGCTTTTGTGTTCCCTTTGGTAAGTGTTGTCTCGCCTTCTGCGCGAGCTCTGTGTCGAGTGTGAGAGCCTAAAAATATATACTAACTTATATTAATTAGGTGATCGAAAAACGTGTAAAATAGCATGGGCGTGTAGACCAAAAATTTTCGCAAGACATAGAGGCTGATTCCAATAGCGCAAGAGTTATTTTTTTCATTTTGCAGGAGTGGTTTTTATTTGGACATTGATTTTTTCATTGCAACAATCTCACTTGATTCATCAGTAATTATGACCCCTATCCCTGTGTGGCCGCCTAGCCTAAGGCTTTTATGCTCCGCTCAAGTTTTTTGAATGAGTAGGGTACGCGCTCGCGAGTCTGTGGGGATCGCGGGGGAGGTCCGCTAGAGGCTCTATAAGCTAAAGGGTGACTACATGTTATGCCCTCCAGCTCGCGCTGGACTCCGATGGATTTTCGTGCCTCGTTGTACAAATCCACACCGCAGGGGTCATTTAAAACTTATGGGCCATCCTTGGGGTCTTTTTCCTAGGAGGGCAAGGCGTGATTTAGGTATGCTGGGACAACATGTGCTGTTGAACAAATTGAGATGTACAGTAAACCAATGTTGCTTATAGCTCAAGATAAAAAGTGCGGCTCAAAATAGAACATATTCTTGTTGTCTCAGCGGACAGCTATGGCTTAGTGCATTATTTTCATGTCTATGCCAAAAGTGCATAACACAAACCATCAGGCGCGCATGCTCATTGGGAGCAGCTTCAGTTGTGGTGCGGTCTGCTTGAAGCGATAACTCGCGTGGGGATGGATAGCATTAAATGCGTGGCGTCTGGTTTGTTTACGAGTAAGGGGAATTTCTAGTTTTTCACCAAAATTGGCAGGGATTAAATATTCAAAAGCTATGTTAATGAAACCAATGCAGGGATGACAGCTGTCCAGATCCTATTATCAGGAGGGGTCGCATGGGAAGCTGCGCCCTTTATCTGCTCACGCTGACGCCTGGTGCGTCAGGACTGTCAGGAATGTGACATTGGAATGTTCTTGGTTGGACGCTCTGGTGTGGAGCTACCTATCTTCCTTCAGCGTCGTGCATCCCCCTGAAACACCCACCACGGCTGAGCACCACAACACACACACCACACACACAACACACACACACACACCAACACACACACACACACACCAACACACCATAGCACCACCACAACACCACACACAACACACACTCACACCACAACCACACACACACACAACAACAAACACACCACACCACCACAACACACACCACACACGCAGCCCTCCAACTCAGTCTCGTCTCCGCCCAGTGGTTGGACTCCCTCAAGCTCTAGTTCTAATCATTCTCCAGCCTTTTCGGGCGATGGGAGCGGACTTCTGAAACACAAATGGAACTGAAAATAATCTGCCATTACCATGGATTTGTAAGGCCAGGCTGTTCCTGGACAATGTTCTCTTCTGACCTCTTGGTATAAACTCTTGCATCTCTCCCTGACCCTTCCCCCTAGTTCTCTTTTGGATGGGCAACGAGTGGACTTCGGTGGTGCCGTGGTAGTCTCTAATGTACCCTGCTCTCTTTCTTTATCTTTCTATCCCCATCGTCATCTGCCCCAGAAGGGTGACGACACCACCACACACACACAAACCACACAAAACACACACACACACACCACACACACACACACACACAACTCACACACACACACACCCACACCAAAACCGCCAACACCCACACCCACCCAACACACCACACACACACTCCCACCACAAACGGAAAGAATGATACACGGCATTCATTTTTTTAGGGTTTTAGTTCAATATTTGCTTTTCCTTTGGGTTGCCAATGACATTTTTAGTAAGAAAGGTTTAAACCTGTCATGACACTGGTGGGAATTGTGTGAAATTAAAACCAAAAGTGGATGAACATGTGTAATATTATGCCACGAGACAAACCTATCCCACTTCAGGACCAGGTGAGGGAGTAGAGTTCCAGCATTAGCATTATACAACTGGTTGTTTGGATTCTGGATGCTGATTGGATGAGCAGCGTCCCAAGCCATGCTGTATTGGCCATCACAGACATACCTACTGTATGCCTGCAAACAGTTCCATCTGAAAATGATCACTGCATCTCCATAAGAATATCATGTTCATGTTGCTGTCCCAATCATCTCTTTTATTTATCTCAACTCGCACATTATTTCTCCTTGCTTCCAGCCTAGCATTTAGTTTGTTACAGCAGGGGTTAATATAAGCCTAGCATTTAGTTTGTTACAGCAGGCGCAGGGTTAAGTATAAGCCTACCACTTTAGTTTTTACAGCAGGGTTAATATAAGCTAAGATTTAGCTTTGTATGACGAGCATGATGGTGGGGGGGGGGGGGGGGGGGGGGGTGGGGGGGGGGGGGGGGTGGGGGGGGTTAATATAAGCCTAGATTTAGTTTGTTACAAT
>NC_036853.1:5789301-5826843 GCF_002910315.2 Salvelinus sp. IW2-2015
AGCTCTGGGGGTTACCTTGGCCTTTGGGCTGGCTTGTGAAGGACCCCTCCTCGACCCTATACCTCCACGCCTCGCACGTTCAGCCCCCATGGAGCCCGGCCAAGAAATGTGCAGAAATGGACCTTGGTGCTAATCTACGTTCCCTCTCCGTTGCGTTGGTTAGGCCTATGTCTTCTCTGTGCCTCTGTGAAGGGAATGGAAGTGCTCTCGCTAACCTCCGGGTAAGGCCAGACTCAGACATTTCGCTTAGGCATACACAGTGAACGTAATATTTGCCGTGCAGTATGATATTATTGATGTGAAGAAAAATATTTTCATCAAACAACTTGCCTTTGAAAATCAGTAATATTTGACTAAGGTAAAGGATGGTGGGAGAGTGGTGAGGAGAGCACAATGCATGGGGAGACGGGGGTAATACAGTGACAACGCAAAGTGCCGCTCATGTTTTCACTACCCAGGACCACAGAGAGATTAAACCTACCCACTCCTAAGGTAGGAAGATTCCAGTGATGTGGCTGATGAGGTCAATATGCTTGAAGTGTGGTGTGTGTGTAAGCTACGTGTGTGTGTGTGTGTGTGTGTGTGTGGTGTGTGGTGTGTGTGTGTGTGTGTGTGTGTGTGTGTGTGTGTGTGTGTGTGTGTGTGTGTGTGTGTGTGTGTGTGTGTGTGTGTGTGTGTGGTGTGTGTGTGTGTGTGTGTGTGTGGTGTGGTGTGTGTGTGTGTGTGTGTGTGTGTGGTGTGTTTGTTTGTGTTGCATTCATGGGTGTGTGAGAAGAGCAGAGTGAGGAGGAGAGTGTGAGTGTGTGGTCCTGTTAGTAGAGTGGAAAATGATTTATATTTTTAGGGTTTTTAGTTCAATATTTGCTTTTCCTTTGGGTTGCCCAATGACATTTTTAGTAAGAAAGGTTTAAACTTGTCATGACACTGTGGGAATTGTGTGAAATTAAAACAAAAGTGGATGAACATGTGTATATTATGCACGAGACAAACCTATCCCACTTCAGGACCAGGTGAGGGGAGTAGAGTTCCAGCATTAGCATTATACAACTGGTTGTTTGGATTCTGGAATGCTGATTGGATGAGCAGCGTCCCACGCCATGCTGTATTGGCCATCACAGACATACCTACTGTATGCCTGCAAACAGTTCATCTGAAAATGATCACTGCATCTCCATAAGAATTATCATGTTCATGTTGCTGTCCCATCATTCTTTTTTTTATCTCAACTCGCACATTATTTCTCCTTGCTTCCGAGCCTAGCATTAGTTTGTTACAGCAGGGGTTATATAAGCCTAGCATTTAGTTTTGTTACAGCAGGGTTAATATAAGCCTAGCATTTAGTTTGTTACAGCAGGGGTTATATAAGCCTAGCATTTAGTTTGTAGCGCAGGGGTTAATATAAGCCTAGGCATTTAGTTTGTTATACAAAGAAACCAAAAGAAGGGGTTAATTAAGCTAGCATTTAGTTTGTTACAGCAGGGGTTAATTAAGCCTAGCATTTAGTTTTGTTACAGCAGGGGTTAATATAAGCCTAGCATTTAGCTTGTTACAGCAGGGGTTAATATAAGCCTAGCATTTAGTTGTTAGCAGCAGGGTTATATAAGCTAGCATTTAGTTTGTTAGCAGCAGGGGTTAATAATATAGCCCTAGCATTTAGCTTGTTACACGGGCAGGGTGTTAAATATAAGCCTAGCATTAGTTTGTTAAGCAGGGGTAATATAAAGCCTAGCATTTAAGTTTGTTACAGCAGGGGTTAATATAAGCCTAGCATTTAGCTTGTTACAGGCAGGGGTTAAATATAAGCCTAGCATTTAGTTTGTTACAGCAGGGGTTAATATAAGCCTAGCATTTAGTTTGTCCAGCAGGGGTTAATAAAAGCCTAGCATTTAGTTTTGTTCAGCAGGGGTTATAATATAACCTAGCATTTAGTTGTTACAGCAGGGGTTAATATAAGCTAGCATTTAGCTTTGTTTACAGCAGGGGTTAATTAAGCCTAGCATTTAAGTTGTGTTACAGCAGGGGTTAATATAAGCCTAGCATTTAGTTTGTTACAGCAGGGGGTTAATATAACGCCTAGAGCATTTAGTTTGTTCAGCAGGGGTTAATAAAGCCTAGCATTTAGTTTTGTTACAGCAGGGGTTAATATAAAGCCTAGCATTTAGTTTGTTACAGCAGGGGTTAATATAGCCTAGCATTTAGTTTTGTTACAGCAGGGGTTAATAAAGGCCTAGCATTTATGTTTGTACAGCAGGGGTTAATATAAGCCTAGCATTTTAGTTTGTTACAGCAGGGGTTATATAAGCCTAGCATTTAGTTTGTTACAGGCAGGGTTGTTAATATATAGCCTAGCTTTAGTTTGTTACAGCAGGGGTTAATATAAGCCTAGCATTTAGTTTGTTACAGCAGGGGTTTAATATAAGCCTAGCATTTGTTTGTTCCGCAGGGGTTAATATAAGCCTAGCATTTAGTTTGTTACAGCAGGGTTAATATAAGCCTAGCATTTAGCTTTGTTACAGCAGGGGTTAATATAAGCCTAGCATTTAGTTTTGTTACAACAGGGGTTAATATAAGCCTAGGCATTTAGTTTGTTACAGGCAGGGGTTAACATATAAGCCTAGCATTTAGTTTGTTACAACAGGGGTTAATATTCAGCCTAGCATTTTAGCTGTTACAGCAGGGGTTAATATAAGCCTACCGCATTTAGTTTGTTTACAGCAGGGGTTAATATAAGCCTAGCATTTTAGTTTGTTACAGCAGGGGTTAATATAAGCTAGCTTAGCTTGTTACAGCAGGGGTTAATATAAGCTGCATTTAGTTTGTTACAGCAGGGGTTAATAATTAAGCCTAGCATTCAGGTTGTTACAGCAGGGGTTATATATAGCTCTAGGCTATTTAGTTTGTTACAGCAGGGTTAATATAAGCCTAGCCATTTAGTTGTTACAGCAGGTGTTAATATAAGCCTAGATTTAGCTTGTTAGCGACAGGGGTTAATATAAGCCTAGCATTTAGTTTGTTACAGCAGGGGTTAATATAAGCCTAGCATTTAGTTTGTTACAGCAGGGGTTAATATAAGCCTCGCTGTCTGCCTGTCTGACCTCGGAAACAATGTTTCACTTTTGAATTTCGATCTCTGCAGTACCACACATAGAGTGAACGGTGCCCAGAAAATACGAGACCACTTTTTCTAAGTCAGTTGAAGTCACGCATCAACAGCATTATCATGGACATATCCAAGCAAATGGCAATAGAAAAAAAACTCGAACAAATTAAAATGCAGCTAGTGAACTGGCATTCCAGGTTCAGAAATGTATTTTTTGCCCGCGCTACAGACGGTTATATTGGTCCGCTAATACAGAACAAGTAAAGGCCAAGTGCACCCTCAGCACCCCTACTTCCTGCGGCTATGCAGTCACAGGTAAATGGGTTGACTGGCCATCCACTATCACGTCGGGCCGAACAACGCCATTTACCTGTGACTATATTCATGAAATAGCACTGCCTCTTGTGCCTTATTGCTTAAGTAAGAGTAGTCATTACATAATCTTATTTTAAAGAATTTGAATTTTAAAAATCTAATATTTTTTTCACAAACAACACACAATCTGGCTTTGGCATAGCGGGAGCCTAAAACATTTGATTTGATTGTATTGTTTGTTTTATATTGGACCTGTTCTTTTTCTTGCAGAAGCACTTAATTGAGCTCAAAACCTAAAAGTCTATTTTTGGTAAATAAGAATTGAAATCCCCCCTCTCCAGAACTAGGTGAAATCACCCCTGACAAACACACAGACACAGACGAAACAAATGAATCACAGGGTGTCAGAGCCAAACCCAAACAAATCTCAGATCCATTTAATAAACCTGCATGCCAATTCATTGTTTGCTGCTATTTGTTCTGTGTTCTGTGTTGCTGGGTTTCATACTCACACAAGGTTCTGCTGTATCTGGTCTTCCACACTCATTAAGGAAGTGATGCACCACACAGCATGCAGGGTTGACCAATCAACAGAGGTCAATCCCACAATGCAGTATGTTTTTTTTCTGCTTCCCTGTTGTCCTGACCTGAAGCTTTCTGCCTCGTTTACATACAGGAGGAAATGAAACAAATTGTGGTTTCTCCATGTGGCAACAGAAGTTCAAATGTATGCTTCCCTGACTGTAATGGCTTGAGACTAGTTGGTAAACAGAACACAGCGAGTTGCCCGCAACCAAGAGTTATTTCTGTTAGAGGTTGCAGAACCGGGCTTGGCGCCGTCACATGGTTAGGAATTTCTTCGGCACATAGCATGGCGGGAAGACAATGGCACGTTAAGGCCCAACGGAGGCCAATTCATAATTGATGGTTTAAGTTCATTTATGAAATGGATAGTGTAATGGGAGAAAGAGGTGTGTATGGGAACGTTCATACACCGTATAGTAGGCTACACAACTGAGTAGAGAGGCCCACATTTAGGAGCAGACCAGTGAAGGTGTCTCTATGGTGAAAGAAGCAGGGATGCTGAATGCAGGAATGTTAATCAGTAAATGAAGGAAATTATTATTGTTCTCACTTCATTGTCTAAGTGAGTGCCCATTCCGATCCTCTGCCTGAACAAACTACCGTGCAGAATTCATCTTTGGCTTTGTGTACATTTTGTCAGACAATGTGACCACAATTATTTCACTGCCTAACATGAAAACAATATTTATTTCCATGTTATTCACCTCTGATTCTGAGAAGTTGAAGGCTCCATGCTTAGGTTAAGATAGACATCAGGAAGAACAGACAGGGGCAAGACCCACCAGCATGMGAGGTGAGCTGTAAATGTGAGATGTTTATGAAAACAAGAGAGAGAGACATGTCATCCCCCTTCCAGCAGCTCTCGCTCTCTCTACTTCTCCATCTCTTCTCTCTCTCTCTCTCTCTCTCTCTCTCTCTCTTTCTCGTCTCTCCTTCTCTCCTTCTCTTCTCCTTCCTCCTTCTCTCGCTCCCATCCCCTCCTACTCCTCCCCACCATGTGCATGCACTACTGGCCAGCGGGCACCCAGCCACGCTCTTCTAAAAACAACAGCAGGCTGAGTCGTCTCATACCACCATGTCTCTCAGCACCAACATTCTCATCCTACTTCTCCTCAGACGGAGAAACACCTGAAGACAGGTATTTCTGCTGAAAGCTTATAATAAATCATTGGGCTTTTGTGTCCCTGTTGCTAATGTGTTTTGTCTCTCCTCCGAGCTCGTTCTGGAGTTGACAGAAGTCTACTTTTAGAGGAGAAGGAGTGGACCGGGCCAGTTTCAGCACTGCTTAGATTCTCACACCCCTGTCCTGCCCAATGCCCCATTTCCCTCATCTGAATGGAAAGCAGAGTACTGGCGACACAGGGAGCAGGTACAGCCAGCTAACAGGGTTCTGCCCAGGGCTAAACAGAGGCTTTATGGATCCTTGGCTTTTCTCCTAGGAGGCAAGCAGTGTTTTAGGTTGCTACAACATGCTGTAGAAACAAATTGAGAAGCAAATGTTGATTTTAAGTTAATGGCCACAACTCTTTGGCCATTGCATGTAAATCATACACCAAGGGATGATGACTTTGTTTGTGTTACATTCTGGGAAGAATAGTGTGATGTTTACGTAAGGGGGAATTTCATATTTTTACCAAAAATTGGCAGGGCATATAATATCAAAAAAGTATTAATGACACCATGAGGGATGACAGTGTCCAAGATCCATTTATCCATGGAGGGGTCGCAGTGGGAAGCTGGCCCTCTATCTGTCCACGCTGAGCCTGGTGGCCAGGAAGTCAGAAGTGACCATTGGAATGTTCTGGTTTGGAGCTCTGTGTTGAGCGTGAACCTTCTTCCTCAGCGTGTCATCCCCCTGAACACACCACGCGAGCACACACACACACACACACACACACACACACACACACACACACACACACACACACACACACACAACACACACATCACACACACCACATACACACACACACACACACACACACACCCACACACCACCACACACACAACACACACACACACACACACCACACACACACACACACACACACACACACACCACACAGCACACAGCCCTCCAACTCAGTCTCGCTCCAGCCCAGTGCTTGGATCCCTCACTCTGTTCCTAAATCCATCTCCTGCCTTTTCGGCCGATGGGAGCGGACTTCCTGAAAACAATGGAATGGACTAATCTGCCAATTTACCACTGGATTTGATAAAGGCCGGTGTTCCTGGACAAAGTTTTTCTGACCTCTTGTTATAAAACTTTGCATCTCTCCCTGACACCCTCCCCCCTGTTCTCTTTATGGATGGGCAGAGAGTGGCTTACCGGTGGTGCCTGGTGTCTCTAATTAAACCCTTCTCTCTCTTCTTTATCTTTCTCATCCCCTATCCCTGCCATCATGCCCAAGGTGTGAACACACCAACCACACACACACAACACACACACAGCCACACCCAACACACACCACCACACAACACACACACACACACACACAACACACACACACACGCAAAACACACACACACACACACACCCACACACAACACCACACACACACACACACACACACACAACTCGGTCACACAGAAAGAGAGGCATCCCGGTCAGACCATTAGTAGCCTGGTCCTGAAAAGACTCATCACAGTGTCCCACAAAGGGGGTAAAGCCCAACGGTGTCAGGCTAAAAGTCAAAGGCCAATCCCCAAAGGTCATGGAGAGGCTAATAAGGTATTGTGACAGTAAAAATGTGTAATCTCCCTGAGACTCGAAAGGATCCATCTCTCCCTTTGTTCACATCACAAGGTTCCCCCCTCCTCAAGGAGTAGGCTTATGTATCTTGGTTCTTTCCTCTCCTCCTACGTTGTCAAGAAGGCTCAATTTTTCAAAGCTTTAGTTTGAAGAGGATTCATTTATAACAAACCTTCCTGAATCCCCTCACTCKTCTATTCTTGCCAGCCTATTTGAATGGCTAACTAGTTGATTCCCAAATAACAATTACAATTCTGCTCGTTGGCGAGCAGCCCGCAGGCTGTCTTGATGCAAAAAACTTGGCCTGGCACATAGAGGGCTGTGTGGGCATGAGCCCTCTTGATGAGGGTATTATTTTAACGGAAAATAGTTGCCTATTGAAGACTTGCAAAAGCCATCACTAAGACACAAAGCACGGATAATAAAGGGGACAAAAGCTGGCAGGCGGACCACTTTTGCAAGCTGCGAAAGCCTCACAACCCATAGAAATAGAATGAATAGAACGTTCTGGTTGAGACTTTCTATTCATTATATTTCTCTGTCCCTAACATTAGGCTACCTCCTTCCAACAGACTAGGCAGCACATGACAATGAAGTGTGAAACTGTCCTGTACAGACTGTGTGCTTACCTTCCTATTTACCTTACCTTCCTATACCATCCTATTTACCAAATTTTATGGAGTGTTTTTATTCTTCAAATCTTACACTTGCTGCTGCGATAGAGTTCTGGCTTGCTTCTCATTCTTTCCCAGAAATAGATGCCATTGCACAGAGGACAATTCCCCCAGACATACGCCAGACTAGAGCTGAAATGGCAGAATGTATTTGGAGTTCTTACGCCCATGTTTCCTGTTTACTGTATCATTTTCTCATTTGGTGTATATTGCTATCCTCGTGGATACAGGAAATCCCCAAAAGTCTCCACGAGGATAGTAAAACAAGGGCAATTCTCCCTCGTGGGGACATTTCCCAGGTCCCCATGAGGACAAAGGCTATTTTAGGCTATGTGGTTAGGTTTAGGGTTAGGGTTACAATTAGGCTTAGAATTAGGGTTAGGTTAAGGGGAGTGTGTGTGTGTGTTGTTGTTGTGTGTGTGTGTGTGTGGTGGTGTGTGGTGTGTGTGTGGTGGTGTGTGTGTGTGTGTGTGTGTTGTGTGTGGTGTGTGTGTGTGTTGTGGTGTGTGTGTTGTGTGTGTGTGTGTGTGTGTGTTGTGTGTGTGTGTGTGTCACTGTAGCATTGCTCCCAATGGTTGATGGTATAGGAAGTAATACTGATACACAATGGATTATTCGTTTTTATAGGAAATGATGAGCTGAGACTTAGATACAGTAGTTTCTCCATGTAAACTATGCATAGACATTCCTACTGGCAACACCAGAGCAGCAGGTCAAGGACATGTGGTGTGTAGTGCCGCTGACGGTAAAGATGTGACATATTGAGATTGTGGGAAAAAATGGCTTTTCCACAAACAAACACATTCGTGATTTCCACTTGTTTGTGACGCAACCACGCTGTTATTGTTTCCCTGTCAGTATGAATGACGGTAGTGTGAGAGAAAGCTTTTTGCCTTCTCTATAATTGCCCATCTTTTTATTCTGAAAATGAATCCTTGGACATCCCTTGAGAGTTTGTGTATGCYTGTTGAGGACAGACCTGGGTTCATATAGTATTTGAAATCTTTTAAATTTGGTTTGGTTCAGCCTGTCTGGTGCCATGTGGAGAGTGCTTTTCACTGTTGGCACTTTTGCATTGGTTCCACTGCTAGAAACAAGCTAAATTCAGAATGGTTATAGAATATGCAGGAATATAAATACTTTTGAACCCATTTCTGGGTGATGGGGCAGCTTACCGAGTGACTTATAACGTCCACAATCACCTTGTTTGGAAATGGTCATTGAGCTTTTATTTCAATTTTGTATAATACAGCATTATGTAGTGTAGCTTCATGAGGACCGTTTCAGAGCTCTGGTTCTAAATGAACAGATGTGGGCAGTAGCACTAGTTGAGGACCAATGGGTGATATGTCTTAATGATTCATCTTATCTTCTACATTTGCACACACTGTACATAGATTTTTCTATTGTATTATTGACTGTATGTTTGTTTATGTGTAACTCTGTGTTGTTGTTTTTGTTGCACTACTTTGCTTTATCTTGGCCAGGTCGCAGTTGTAAATGAGAACTTGTTCTCAACTGGCCTACCTGGTCAAACGTGATATCAGCAGGACATTKATTTCACTAACCACAGTACTGCATAACTTTACAATTATTCATTTTTACTCTCCGCATCAAAACAAGAAGCATACTTTGGGGGGGAAAAAGGATATTCTCAGTTGGCAGACTTTGTCACTTAATGGGCATTTTGAATTGTCTCTGAGTCTTGTTCAGCTTGGAAAAAGGCTGAACATTTGGACCAGAAGGACAAAGAGAGAAACAAGTGACAATTCCAAGAGACCAGAGACCCATGTTAAATGTTAATCCTTATTTAAATAGATGGAGACTCAGGCATCTAAATTCAGTTTCCGATGGTTTTGGGCTCAATACTGATTTGAACTTGGAGAGGTTGGAGCCTAAAATAGAATCCCCGATATGAGTCCTCAGGCTTTTCGCTTATCCCATCAAGTCTTCTATTACCTGCTACACATGGCTTTTGTATATTGATAATATAGTCTTACGTTTAAAAAAWATATATTTGATGGAACGGATTCATACGTGTTTTATAGGGTAAAGAAATATTGTTGGTGGTATGGTTTTGATGATGAAATACTGTAAGTAAAAAAGCTAATATTTATTGGAATAACATTGCAAAACGCTGTAAAATCGGGCTTAAAGTGAGAGCCTATAATTATTAACCGATCGCAAGTGGCAGTTTCTTCATATAGTTCAGTTGAGTTATTTCCAAGAGAATGGCGTGGCAAACTGACGTTAAAAGAAATCTTTACACAATACTATGTGGGTTCCATTTCTTTTGAACACCCCATCTTATTTGGCAGAGTAACCATTAATAACGTCTGTTTTCCCCTCTCCCTGTGCGGGAATATGGGTATTTTAATGCCAGTTAAGACCCTGTTGATATTGAAATATGGTCTGGATGTGGATCCATTGTGAAACTCTCAGCAGCTATGGAGCTCTGAGACTCTTTTATGTCTTGTATTTAAAGTGTGATGTATAGTCGTGCAGAGCTAAGTGCCTCGGCCTGCGTCCCAAATGGCACTGTATTCCCTACATAGTGCACTGCTTTTGACCAGAGCATTATGGGTAAATAGGGTATACAGTACCTTCAGAAAGTATTCATACCCCTTCATACCCCTTGATATTTTGTTGTTTTATTCAATATTCAAAATAAAAAAAAATCTCACCCATCTACTATTACAAGCATACCCATAACATGATGCAGCCACCATAATGCTTGAAAATATGGAGAGTGGTACTCAGTATTTGATTTGCCACAAACATAACACTTTGTATTTAGGACAAAAAGTGAATTGCTTTGCCACATTGCTTTGCCACAACAAGATGCATTGTTTTGGAACATTTTGTATTCTGTACAGGCTTCCTTCTTTTCACTCTGTCAGTTAGGTTAGTATTATGGAGTAACTATAACATTGTTGATCCATCCACAGCCATTGAACTCTGTAACTGTTTTAAAGTCACCATTTGCCTCATGATGAAATACCTGAGCGGTTTCTTTCCTTTCTGGCAACTGGGTTAGGAACGACGCCTGTGTCTTTGTAGTGACTGGGTTTAATGATACACCATCTAATGTGTAATTAATAACTTCACCATGTTCAAAGGGATATTCAATGTCTGCATTTTTTAAATGATCCATCTACCAATAGGTGCACTTCTTTGCAAGGCGTTGGAATAGCTCACTTGTCTATGTTGTTGAATCTGTGGTTGAAATTCACTGCTCGACCGAGGGACCTTACATTTAATTGTACGTGTTGGGTACAGAGATGAGGTAGTCAGTAAAACACTGTTGAACACTATTATTGCACACAGAGTCCATGCATCTTATTATGTGACTTGTTAAGCACATTTTTACTTTTGGTCTGATTTAGGTTTGCCATAACATAGGTGCTGAATACTTATTATCTCAAAACATTTAAGTTTTTCATTTTTTTATTAATTTGTAAAAATAATTCCTCTTTGACATTATAAGGAATTGTGTGTAGGCCAGTGACAAAAAATCTAAATGTAATCAATTTTACATTCAGGCTGTAACACATCAAAATGTTGTAAAAGTCAAGAGTTGTGAATCCTTTCTGAAGGCACTGTAGGGTGCCATTTGGGATGCAAGCCTGTCCCTCAGTGTGGTCAAGGTTATTTGAAGCCTGTCCCTCAGTGTGGTGAGGGTTATTTGAAGCCTGTCCCTCAGTGTGGCCCGGGTTATTTCAAGCCTGTCCCTCAGTGTGGTCAAGGTTTATTTGAAGCCTGTCCCTCAGTGTGGTGAGGGTTATTTGAAGCCTGTCCCTCAGTGTGGCCCGGTTATTCGAGAGCCTGTCCTCAGTGTGGTGAGGGTTATTTCAAGCCTGTCCCTCAGTGTGGGCCCGGGTTATTTGAAGCCTGTCCCTCAGTGTGGTCAGGGTTATTTGAAGCCTGTCCCTCAGTGTGGTGAGGGTTATTTTGAAGCCTGTCCCTCATGTGGTGAGGGTTATTTGAAGCCTGTCCCTCAGTGTGGTCAGGGTTATTTGAAGCCTGTCCCTCAGTGTGGTGAGGGTTATTTGAAGCCTGTCCCTCAGTGTGGTGAGGGTTATTTGAAGCCTGTCCTCAGTGTGGTCAGGGTTATTTGAAGCCTGTCCCTCAGTGTGGTGAGGGTTTTTGAAGCCTGTCCCTCAGTGTGGTTGAGGGTTATTTGAAGCCTGTCCCTCAGTGTGGTCAGGGTTATTTGAAGCCTGTCCCTCAGTGTGGTCAGGGTTATTTGAAGCCTGTCCCTCAGTGTGGTCAGGGTTATTTCAACGGCAGGTTACAGCTGCAACCTCCGTTGCGCCCTCCGTGGATCGCAGGTTCCTTTAACTCCTGTGGTTTGGTGTCACCCAAAGGTGTCTGATGCGTTTGGCCATCACGCCCGGGTGGCCTGCCCTGCCTGCGGTCCTCCACTGTTTGGGTTTCTGCTCTACGCTCAGATTAGCATCTATCTCCACTGGGCTCTGTTCGCTGAGGCTTTTCCTGGAAGCTGGCCTCACATTCATTGAGTATTTACTTATGTTACAGTGTAAACTGGCACTCTGCAGCTATTTCCAGATAGCCTTCAGAGGGGTTGGGTTAAATGCGGAAGACACATTTCAGTTGTACAACTGACTAGGTATCCTCCTTTCCTTTCCTTTCCTTGTCTCCACTCCGTCCTCAGTGAATGGCTCTGAGCTCTGGCCTGTCTCAGTGTGTTGAGAATACTTCAATGATATCTCTACCTACTGATTAATTGTTATTTTATCAAGATTTTAATCAACTCAACTGTGTCCAAATTAGGCCTTTAGCTACCAATCTGATTACTGTAACTAGGAAGTAAAAAAACAAAACAATAATTTCCATTCTACCACATTCCACCACACTGTCTTCATTTCCTCTTATAAAAACAACATGATTTTCCATGCATTTTATGTTGTGTAAAATGTTTAAAAAAATATATTCCACACTTTTAAAACTTTATTGGAGCTTATCAATCAGGGCACTATAATCGAATGGATTTTGACATTTTATTTTGTCTGTGTGCCCCTTGTTGTGTCCACAACTCTCTCAATATGTCTGTGGTTCTTGCGTTGTGTCTGTGTGCATCTCATTGTGTCTGTGGAACTCTCAATGTACCTCAATTAACTTTCAATGAACTCAATGTATTTGTGTTGTGTCTGTGGAACTCTCAATGTATTTGTGTTGTGTCTGTGGAACTCTCAATGTATTTGTGTTGTGTCTGTGGAACTCTCAATGTATTTGTGTTGTGTCTGTGTGACTCTTGTATGTCTGCTGTTGTGCCTACAGTATGTCACTTCTCACTATGTCTGTGATAGATGTGATACTGTACTCTGATGACAATGAGGCGAGCCCAGCTCGGAGTTCAAGTTGAGATGAAGCAATCTGTGTTTCACTGCCATACTGCAGTCAGTGATACCCTTCTGGATGTTTCACCACACAACTCAAACATAATAAATCCCAATAAACCTGTCACATGTAGGGTGCGTTAAACTGGTGTTCTGACTCTCTGTCACTAAGATCCCATGGCACCAATCTGATCTTCATCCTCATCCCCCCTCCCCTGCAACTATTCCCCAGGTCGTTGCTGTAAACGAGAATGTGTTCTCAGTCAATCTACCTGGGGTGTATTCATTTTGTGGATTCCGTTACAAAACGTTTAGACTGTTGCAAAACGTTTTGCAAAGGAACCCGTTTACTGTTTACTCTAGGAAGCAAACGGAAGCAAACAGAGAAAAAGGAACCAAACGGGGAGAGACCTACAGTATATTAACTTGTCCAATAGAAACTTGAGTTTTCATTAAAAAACATTTTACGTTTGGAGTGAACAGTTTCCATTGCTAAATGTTTTGCAACAGACAAAATGTTTCGCAACGGAATCAACATAATGAATACACCCCTGATAAACTATGGCTAAAATACTAAAAAAATTTAAAACATTTGGTTTCCCATACAGTGAGTGGCATTCATTGCTGTGCATTTTACAACCATCTGATAGGCAATCATCGTGTTGTACTGTTTGTATATTATAATCATGGTTTAACTAATATCTGGGCCCTGATCAAAAGTAGTGCACTATATAATAGGGTGCCATTGTGGTTTTACTGTAGTTAGCTAGTCCCTCTCTGATTTCCACTGTTTGGATCAGTAAACAGAGATTCAGGATGAGGAACTGCTATTTATAAGGTGTTTCTCTGGACTGAGAAAAGAGAAAACGTTTGCCTGGCAGATGAAGATGAGGGTCTAACTAACACAGCGGCAGTGGTCGGGGCAAGCGCTCCGAGCACTCCCATTCTCACGAGAGACAAAGAGATCGCTAATTGTTGGTTTAGATTACGGATCACAGCAGGAGCATGGTGCCATACTGTCTTTTCACCGGGATGAGACACTAATCTGACTTTATGTCCCTCTAATGGGGCTTCCTGAGCAGTTGAGGATGTTCTCATCATTGATTCATGTTGAACTTGCCTCATGGGGGTCACATGAGCATTTTGCCAAGCTGCCTCTGCAGGGTTGGGGGTGTGGAGTGTAGTGGGAGGGTGGGGGGTTCGAGGGGGTGGCAGTGATGAGGGTGGGGGGAAACCAAGATTGCTCTCAGTCTTTTACATCCTCATTAATCCATTCTCCTAAAGTCTCTGTTTCAAAACATATTTTGAAAAAAGTTGCTGGAAAGGTTATCTAAAGTTATTTGATGCCTACATTATACTCTAACATCTACGCTACCACTAAAGGTTGTGACTTTGCAAACGCTTGTATGTAGTTTGAGTGTTGCAGGGCGCAGCTAGTCTCCTCCACTCCCCTAACAGATTTTGGGCCACCCACACCATTTGGGTAAACCTCCTCTCTAGTGAGTGTGTACTGTAGGATGGGTATATTTACTCTTAGGGGATCCAGCCTGCATGGCAGCCCGTTGTGAGAGGATCCAGCCCCATACCACAGGAAAGGTGTCACGCGTCATTGAGGTGCGGGCACAGCACATTCCTGGCACAGCACATTCGTGTGCCAACCCCAACCCAGCCACGGGGAGGGAAGGGAAGAGGTGGGAAGCCACCCCACTCCCAGCCCGAATCAACTCATCCCCAGCCACCCCGCTCCCTGCCCCAGCCTACTCCCACCCTGCTCTCAACCACCCCGCTCTCAGACCTCGTCCAACCATCCAGCTCCCAGCCCCTGGATGTGAAGCTGCCAGAGCGGAGGGAGGAGCCTCCAACCTCCAGCCTCAGGGAAGGGGCTGTGTCAGGGTAAACAGAAAGTGTGACTCATGGCTGTGGGTCCAGACTAATGCCACTCCAGACCACAGACAGATAAGTCTGGTGGTGCAGCCAGACAGTCAGTGTCTGTTGGTGTGGGCCACAGACAGGCAGGCAGTCAGGATAGTATGATGTAACAGGAATCAGATCCTCTCCCCTGCTCCCCAGTTACTCCAATCTGCTCTGTTCCGCACAGCGGTTTAGTGAGTCCACCAGATCAGAGGCAGTAGGGATGACCAGGGAAGTTCTCTTGATAAGTGTGTGAATTTGACTGCTAAGCATTCAAAATGTAACGAGTACTATTGGGTGTCGTGGAAAATGTATGGAGTAAAAAGTACATTATTTTCTTTAGGAATGTATTGAAGTAAAAGTAAAAGTAGTCAAAAATATAAACAGGGATGTACAGATACCGCCCCCCCCCCAAAAAAAAAAACACTTAAGAAGTGCTGTAAAGTATTTTTTACTTAATTACTTTAAACCACTGGGAAAAAGCTTGCCCCAAAGTTGTGCTATTCCCAATGCCTATGGGTCCATCAGGAGTCAACATAACCGACATGGGTTGCATTAATCATTAGGGTAGACAAAGGAATGTGGCCACCGTACATGCCAGTCTTGACTCATTACTCTCCAGATCTCACACCACCATAGGTACCAGAAAAAAACACAATATTCACAGGTACCAGACAAAACACCATATTCACAGGTACCAGACAAAACACCACATTCACAGGTACCAGACAAAACACCATATTCACAGGTACCAGACAAAACACCATATTCACAGGTACCAGACAAAACACCATATTCACAGGTACCAGACCAAACACCAGAGTTATAGGTACCAGACCAAACACCACAGTTATAGGCACCAGACCAAATACCGGCCAGAGCCGCCCTTCACTCAGGAGCTGCCAGAGTCGCCCTTCACTCAGGAGCTGCCAGAGGCGCCCTTCACTCAGGAGCTGCCAGAGTCGCCCTTCACACCATAGTTATAGATACCAGACCAAACACCATAGTTAGAGATAACAGACCAAACACGACAGCTCTAGGTAAAGACCAAACACCATAGTTATAGGTACCAGACCAAACACCATAGTTATAGATAACAGACCAAACACCATTGTTATAATAACAGACCAAACACCATAGTTATAATAACAGACCAAACACCATAGTTAAAGGTACCAGACCAAACACCACACATATAGGTACCAGACCAAAAACCACAGTTGTAGGTACACGACCTAGCACCATAGATATAGGTAAAAGACCAAACATCATAAATATTGGTAAAATACCAAACACCATAGTTATAGGTACCAGTCCAAACACCATATTTATAGATACCAGAGCAAACACCATAGATAATAGTACAAGGTCAAACTCCAAAGTTGTAGGTTTCAGACCAAACACCATAGTTAGAGATAACAGACCAAACACGACAGCTCTCGGTAAAGACCAAACACCATAGTTATAGGTACCAGACCAAACACCATAGTTATAGGTAACCAGACCAAAACCAATAGTTATACGATAACAGACAAACACCATAGTTTAAGGTACCAGAACAAACCGCGTAATTATAGGTACGCAGACCAAACACTATAGTTATAATAACAGACCAAACACCATAGTTATAGGTAACGACACACACTAGTTATAGGTAAAATACAACACCATAGTTATAGGTACAGACCAAACACCATAGTTATAGGTAACAGACCAAACACCATAGTTTATAGGTAACAGACCAAACACCATAGTTATAGTACCGACCAAACATTAGTTCTACAGGTACCAGACCAAACACAATAGTATAGGTAAAGCGACCAAACCTAGTTATAGGTAACAGACCAAACACTATGTTATAGGTACCAGACCAAACACTATAGTTATATGTTACCAGACCAAACACCATAGTTAAAGGTACCAGACCAAACACATAGTTATAGGTACCAGACCAAACACTATAGTTGTAGGTACCAGACCAAACATTATAGTTAATAGGTACCAGACCAAACACCATAGTTATAGGTACAGACAAACACTATTATAGGTACCAGACCAAACACCATAGTTATAGGTACCAGACCAAACACTATAGTTATAGGTACCAGAACAAACACTATAGTTATAGAATAACAGACACAACACTATAGTTATAGATAACAGACCAAACACCATAGTTATAGTAACGAACAAACGACCAAACCCTATAGTTATAGGTACCAGACCAAACCTATAGTTATAGGTACCAGAACAAACACTATAGTTATAGATACCAGACAAAACCCATAGTTATAGGTAACAGACCAAACACCATAGTTATAGATAACAGACCAAACACCATAGTTTCAAGGTACAAGACAAACACCATAGTTATATGTAACCAAACCAAACACTATAGTTATAGGTACCAGACCAAACACTATAGTTATAGGTACAGACCAAACCCCATAGTTTATAATACAGACGCAACACCATACGTTATAGTAAAAACAAACACATAGTTATATGTACAGACCAAACACCATAGTTTGTATGTAACCAGACCAAAACACCATAGTAATTGCTAATAGACCAAACACCAAACTTATAGGTACAACTGAACACCACGTTAAAGGTAAACCCAACCCTATAGTTATAGGTACCAGAATAAACTCTGTAACTTATAGTACCAGACCAAACACCATAGTTATAGGTACCAGAACAAACCGCGTTAATTATGTACCAGACAAACACACATAGTTATGATATACAGCCCAAACACCATAGTTTATAGGTAACAGAACCAAACACATAGTTATAGGTACCAGACAAACACTATAGTTATAGGTACCAGACCACACACCATAGTTATAGGTAAACAGACACAACACTAGTTATAGTAACAGAACAAACACTATAGTTATAGGTACCAGACCAAACACCATAGTTATAAGGTACCAGACCAAACACCATAGTTATAGGTAACAGCACCAAAACACTATATTTATTAGGTACCAGACAAACACATAGTTATAGGTCCAAGACCAAACAATAGTTATAGGTACCAGATCAAACACTATAGTTGTAGGTACCAGACCAAAACATTATAGTTATAGGTACCAGACCAAACACCATAGTTATAGATAACAGACCAAACACTAGTTATAGGTAACAGACCAAACACTATAGTTATAGGTACCAGACCAACACTATGTTATAATAACAGACCAAAACATATAGTTATAGGTACCAGACCAACACATAGTTATAATAACAGACCAAACACATATAGTTATAGGTAACAGACCAACACTAAGTTATAGGTACCAGAGACAAACACCATAGTTATAGTACCGACCAACACTATAGTTATAGGTACAGAACAAACACTATAGTTATAGATAACAGACCAAACACTATTAGTTATAGATACGACAAACACCATAGTATAAGGTAACATACCAAACACCATAGTTTAAGGTACCAGACCAAACACTATAGTTAATAGGTACCAGAACAAACACTATAGTTATAGATACACAACCAAACACCATAGTTATAGGTACCAGACCAAACACTATAGTTATAGATAACAGACAAACACCATATGTTATAGGTACCAGAACAAACACATAGTTTATAGTACAGAACAAACAACATAGTTAAAGGTACCAGAACAAACACTTATAGTGTAGTACCAGACCAAAATTATAGTTATAGGTACCAGAACAACACTATAGTTATAGATACCAGACCAAACCCGTAATTATAGGTACCAGACAAACACTATAGTATAGATACCAGACCAAACCCGTAATTATAGGTACCAGACACACACTATAGTTATAGATACCAGCACAAACACCATGTTATAGTACCAGACCAAACACTTAGTTATAGGTACCAGACAAACACATAGTTATAGATACCAGACCAAACCCCGTAATTATAGGTACCAGACCAAACCTATAGTTATAGATACCGACCAAACACATAGTTTTAGGTACCAGACCAAACACTATAGTTATAGGTACCAGACCAAACCCGTAATTATAGGTACCAGACCAAACACTCAGTAAGACTACGTAATTATAGGTACCAGACCAAACACTATAGTTATAGGTACCAGAACAAACAACATAGTTATAGGTACCAGACAAACACTATAGTTATAGATACCAGACCAAACCCCGTAATTAAGGTACCAGAACAAACACTATAGTTATAGATCCAACAAACCCGTAATATAGTACCATAAACATTATAGTATAGAATACCAGACCAAACCCCGTAATTATAGGTACCAGACTAACACTATAGTTATAGATACCAGACCAAACCGCAATATAGTACCAGACCAAACACTATAGTTATAGGTACCAGACCAAACCCGTAATTATAGGTACAGCCAAAACACATAGTTATAGGTAAAGACCAAACACTATAGTTATAGATACCAGACCAAACACTATAGTTATAGATACCAGACCAAACCCCGTAATTATAGGTACCAGACCAAACACTATAGTTATAGATACCAGACCAAACCCCGTAATTATAGTACCAGACCAAAACACTATAGTTTATAGATACCAGCACAAACCCCGTAATTATAGGTACCAGACCAACACTATAGTTATAGATACCAGACCAAAACCCCGTAATTATAGGTACCAGACCAAACACATATGTTATAGGTACCAGACCAAACCCGTAATTATAGGTACCAGACCAAACACTAATAGTTATAGATACCAGACCAAACACTATAGTTAATAGGTACCAGACCAAAACACTATAGTTATAGGTACCAGACCAAACACTATAGTTATAGGTACCAACCAAACACTATAGTTATAGATACCAGACCAAACCCCGTAATTATAGGTACCAGACCAAACACTATAGTTATAGGTACCAGACCAAACCCCGTAATTATAGGTACCAGACCAAACACTATAGTTATAGGTACCAGAACAAACTCCATAGTTATAGGTACCAGAACAAACACCATTGTTAAAGGTACTAGACCAAACACATGCACAGACAGGAAGGCAGGCAGTACAACAGGCAGGCAGCACAAGACACAGGCAGAACCACGCCTCCCAGTAAAGCAGGTGAAGTGAATTCCCAGTGGAGAGTGCGACTGGAGCCAAGATTCAATCAAAGACTTGATGTCGACAAGCGCATTGCACTTGACTTTTAACTGTAATTTATGCTTGAGCCAACGTCAGCAACATTTACCATGACTTGATTGAATGCTGGTGTAGGCCTACTTATGTGGTAGCGCTGCGATGGACCCATTGACTCTGTGGGCTTAATCATCTTCTATGCAATCAGATTTTTCTGTTATTTTTTTAAATATGAGTTTAGCTGCATACCTTTGATATGCCCAGGCATGATGGAGCATGGCGTGCCAGAGGTGAAGAGACAGTTTTAGGGGAGGGTGGGGGTGGGGGGGTTATTGAGGATGTCTCAAAATCTCACCCTGTTCCCCCTCCCTCCCTCAGGCAATGCAGTTAAAGAGTAATCACTCTCTCTCTCTCGTGCGCTCACTCTGTCCCCCTCTCTCTTTCTCCCTCTCTTTTTTCTTTATCTGTCTCCCCCACTCTCCCACTCTCCCAATCTCTCTCCTCTTCTCTCCCTCGGTCTCTCCCCCACACCCCCTCTCTCTCTCTTTGTCTCACCCCCTTCACTCCCTCTGTTGCTCCCACTTCTCTCACTCTCTCTCTCTCTCCCTCTCTCTCTCTCTCTCTCTCTCTTGCTCTCATACCTCTCAACACCAGCCTGTTGAGCTGCTGAGCAGATTGCTGGAATTTACACGCATAATTATCACTGTGTTTTTTTCTGCCCTAAAGAGGCTCTGAGATGAGAGCCTGAGTGCTGTGTGTGGTTTGGGGAGCGGTGGCAGCTCACATGACTTTAACACAGTCTCTCTCACCTCCACACCACCTGAATATGATGTTTGGGCATCTGCTCTGTTTGCTTTGATTATTCTAGTGGTGGAATTATTGTCAGTGACAGAAGATCCAATGACTGGTACTGATACAGCAGCCTAATTACTGATCCTTCATAGATCTTCCTTTTTGTTGACAAAGGTTGCTATTGTAAATCTGGGCATTTATCTTGGCTTTCTTCACCCCCTTCAGTTCCTAATGATAAGACTTGATAAGCTGATTTTGAAGTTGCGCAATGAAACACTAGATGTCAGTGTCGTGTCTGGCTCATATGTGGCCACAGCCAGCCAATCCATCTTCACCGTATTACAAACTTTACACTGGATGGCATCTTACAAATGCCATTCTATTTCCATATGCATGTTCGGCAGTCCTATACAAAGTACTATAGCTTGTGTTAACATATAGCTTAGTCTAAGTATCTCGTGAAATCCAAGAGCACGCAATAAAATTAACATGGTCCTAGATACTTTTGAAGTTTCGTGTTACCATATTAATTGACCAATTAAGCCTTTCGGCACCCTTTCTGGCTTTGATTTTATAGAACACTCAATAAAAGAGATTAAACGCCATCTTACTATTACATCTAATGTATAGATTGATATAAACAGTGGACCCACATCTTCCCTCTAAGAGTCCATAGCATAGCAATACCATTTGGTATTGTGCTGTACACTTTGGACAACAGATTAGATTAGTACTTCCTGTCTTAACACATCACCTACTAAAAATAAGAAATGGTCCACTACCAGTACTATCCAGGGATACTTCCTAATGAATGCTCCTAGTGGTCCTCTGTAGCTTAGTGGGTAAAGCACGGCCAGGGTTGTGGGTTAGATTCCCAGGGCCACCCAATATGTAAAATGTATGCACGAATGACTGTCAGTCGTTATGGATAAAAGCGTCTGCTAAATGGCATATATTATTGTTATCATTATATTATGTGCTGTCATACATTACATCGACCTGATACACAAGCTGCTAAAGGTCAGAAATGTTAACACGCTGCTATTTCCTCAGTAGGCTCTGGGCTAGACCACTTAGCTGGACCCTGTTATAGTGATAGGGGCAGATGATGATTATTGCAGAYTGTGAGGAACACTCCGTCATGTCTTCATCACAGGGAGGAGAGTTCTGCAGAACGTGGCATGCAGAAATACAGGAATCTAATCTCTAACACAACGTTTTTCTTAAATTTGTATTCCTTCTTTCTTCCTCTTCACCCAGACTGGGAGGGGAGAATATACACTACATGACCAAAAGTACGTGGACACCTGCTCTTAGAACATGTCATTCCAAAATCATGGGCATTAATATGGAGTTTGTCCCCCCTTTGCTGCTATAACAGCCTCCACTTCTGGGAAGGCTTTCACTAGATGTTGGAGCATTGCACCAGGGACTTGCTTCCATTCAGCCACAAGAGCATTAATGAGGTCGGGCACTGATGTTCGTAGATTAGGCATGGCTCGCAGTCGGCGTTCCCATTTATCCCAAAGGTGTTCGATGGGGTTGAGGTCAGGGCTCTGTGCAAGCCAGTCAAGTTCTTCTTCACCGATCTTGACAAACCATTTCTGTATGGATCTCGCTTTGTGCACTGGGGCATTGTCATGCTGAAACAGGAAAGTGCCTTCCCCAAACTGTTGCCACAAAGTTGGAAGCACAGAATTGTCTAGAATGTCATTGTATGCTGTAGCATTAAGATTTCCCTTCACTTGAACTAAGGGGCCTAGCCCGAACCATGAACAACAGCCCCAGACTATTATTCCTCCTCCACCAAACTTTACAGTTGGCACTATGCATTGGGGCAGGTAGCGTTCTCCTGGCATCCGCCAAACATAGATTAGAAAGTTGCACTGCCAGATGGTGAAGCGTAATTCATCACTCCAGAGAACGCATTTCCACTGCTCCAGAGTCCAAATGCTGCGAGCTTTAAACTAATCCATTCGATGCTTGGCATTGCGCATGGTGATCTTAGGCTTGTGTGCGGCTGCTCGGCCATGGAAACCCCTTTCATGAAGCTCCCAACGAACACTTCATGTGCTGACGTTGCTTCCAGAGGCAGTTTGGAACTCGGTATTGAGTGTTGCAACCAAGGACAGACCATTTTTTACACGCTATGCGCTTCAGCACTCAGCAGTCCCGTTCTGTGAGCTTGTGTGGCCTACCACTTCACGGCTGAGCCATTGTTGCTCCTAGACCTTTCCACTTCACAATAACAGCACTTACAGTTGACCGGGGCAGCTCTAGCAGGGCAGACATTTGACAAACTGACTTGTTGGAAAGGTGGCATCCTATGACGGTGCCATGTTGAAAGTCACTGAGCTCTTCAGTAAGACCATTGTATTGCCAATGTTTGTCTATGCAGATTAGATTGCTGTGTGCTCGATTTTATATACCTGTCAGCCACAGTGTGACTGAAATAGCCGAATCCACTAATTTGAAGGACTGTTCACATACTTTTGTATATATAGTGTACGTCTGACCTCTCACGTCTGTCCAGAGTGGCCCGCTCCATTATCTCGTCCTCCCCTCTGCCTGCCTTTCTGGCTGAAACTGATACTGAGAGGTTGAGACTGGGAAGTGGAACCTGCTTCGCTCACTCACTCAAACAGACCTGGCTGGCTAGTTCATTCTGGCCATGGCCAGATTGTGTGTTTTGGAAGGTATTTTTTCTGTTGGAGGAGGAAAGGGGTTTATTTGTGAGTTTTCTTGACACAACATCCCTCTGGGCATCCCGGCTACCGTTATCTCGCTTCAATTATGTGCTGCATTTCATTTGCATATGTAAAGCAGCAATCAGGAATTTAAATAATGACAAAGCGTCCTCCCCATCCATGTTCCTGTAAAAAAGATGGGGCTGGAGAAATGTAGCCACTCTCAAATTCATAGACAGAGCTACGGATACAAAGACTGTCCATCCATGATATCAAAATTCTATTATTAAATTAAATTATGTTATGTTTTTAGGCTATATAGTGTTTGTTTAAATGTACTTTGTTTACAAACATTCAGTGGCGATTTTAGCATGTACACTACCAGTCAAAAGTTTGGACACACCTACCCATTCAAGGGTTTTTCTMAACTTTTACTAATTTCTACATTGTAGAATAATAGTGAAGACATCAAAACTATGAAATAACACGTATGGAATCATGTAGTAACCAAAAAAGTGTTTAACAAATCAAAAGTAGCCACCCTTTGCCTTGATGACAGCTTTGCACACTCTTGGCGTTCGCTCAACCTTCTTCATGAGGTAATTACCTGGAATATATTTCAATTAACAGGTGTGCTTTGTTAAAAGTTCATTTGTGGAATTTCTTTCCTTCTTAATGCATTTGAGCCAATCAGTTGTGTTGTTACAAGGTAGGGGTGGTAAACAGAAGATAGCCCTATTTGGAAAAATGACAGTCCATATTAGGGCAATTACAGCTCAAATAATCAAAGAGAAACGACAGTCCATCATTAAGACATGAAGACATGAAGGTCAGTCAATGCGGAAAATTTCTATAACTTTGAAAGTGTCTTCAAGTGCAGTCGCAAAAGCCATCAAGCGCTATGATGAAACTGGCTCTCATGAGGACCCCCACAGGAAAGGAAGCTCCAGAATTACCTCTGCTGCAGAGGATAAATTCATTAGAGTTACCAGAATCAGAAATCTGCAATTAACTGCACTTCAGATTGCAGCCCAAATAAATGRTTCTCAGAGTTCAAGTAACAAACACATCTCAACATTAACTGTTCAGAGGAGCATGCGTGAATCAGGCCTTCATGGTAAAATTACTGCAACAAAACCAATACTAAAGGACACCAACAATAAGAAGAGACTTGCTTGGGCCAAGAAACACAAGCAATGGACATTAGACAGGTGGAAATCAGTTTTTGGGGATGCTTTGCTCGTGACACTGTCTGTGATTTATTTAGAATTGAAGGCATGGCTACCACAGCATTCGGCAGCGATATGCCATCCCATCTGTTTTGCTCTTAACATTTGTTTTTCAACAGGACAATGACCCAAAACACACCTCCAGGCGGTGTAAGGGCTATTTGACCAAGAAGGAGATGGAGTGCTGCATCAGATGACCTGGCCTCCACAATCACCCGACCTCAACCCAATTGAGATGGTTTGAGATGAGTAGGACCGCAGAGTGATAGAAAAGCAGCCGACAAGTGCTCAGCATATGTGGGAACTCCTTCAAAACTGTTGGAAAAGCATTCCACATGACTACCTCATGAAGCTGGTTGAGAGAATGCCAAGAGTTTGCAAAGTTGTCATCAAGGCAAAGGGTGGCTACTTTGGAGAATCTCAAATATAAAATATATTTAGATTTGTTTGACCCTTTTTTGGTTACTACATGATGTTTTGGTCCCTTTCTTCCTCATAACTTAGCCTACTGTTCTGACTTGGTTGTGCAAAAACATTTTTAATACTGTCACGCCCTGACCTTAGAGATCCTTTATTCTCTATTTTGGGTTAGGTCGGGGTGTGACTAGGGTGGGCATTCTAGTTTTGTTATTTCTATGTTGGCCTGGTATGGTTTCCCAATCAGAGGCAGCTGTCTATCGTTGTCTCTGATTGGGGATCATATTTAGGCAGCCTTTTCCCACCTGTTTGTTGTGGGATCTTGTCTATGTCTAGTTGCTTGCGAGCACGACATTAGCGTCACGTTAGTTTTGTTCTGTATTGTTTTGTTTTGAGTTTCATTAATTAAACATGTGGAACTCTACGCACGCTGCGCCTTGGTCCATTTATTCTACAGACGKTCGTGACAAATACATGCCAGCAAAGCCAGTACACAACACTAAACAATACATTAGTTGCACTCTAACAGTGACAAAAGGTGCCCACAAACTGTTAGGGCCTACATAAAGCTGTCCCAACAGCAGAGCTTTCTTTTCAGCACCATGGAGTGAATCCTTACCACCACTACACCTGGCTATCAGCGGAGCCTTGTCTGGCAGCAAAATAATTAATTCAGCCTCATTTACTACCTTTTTAAAAAACTTAGCTGATATGGCTGACTTGCTTAAACAAATGTGGTTTCTACTGACAATTGAGATGTACAAACTACGGCATAAGGGAACGATGAGCGGATAAGAGGCAATCTGTAATTTCGATTAAGACATTAATGAGCGAGCTAAGATGGATATTTGTGGGGAGGCACATGGGCTACTAACAGCTTACTACACAAKATTCACTTTATTACTTTCTTAGCTACAGTCAGTGGTGTAAAGTACTTCAGTAAAATACTTTCAACTACTACTTAAATTGTTTTTTGGAGTATCAGTACTTTAAGTTATTATTTATATTTTTGACAACTTTTACTTTTACTTCACTACATTCCTAAAGAAAATGGTGTACTTTTTACTCCATACATTTTCCCTGACACCCAAAAGTACTCATTACATTTTGAATGCTTAGCAGGACAGGAAAATGGTCCAATTCATGCACTTATCAAGAGAACATCCTTTGTCATTCCTACCGCCTCTGCTCTGGAGGACTCACTAAACACGAATGCTTCATTTGTAAAGGATGTTGTAGTCTGGCTATCCGTAATAAATAAAAAAAAGAAAATTGTGCCATCTAGTTTGCTTAATATTAACAATTTGAAATGATTTATACTTGTACTTTTACTTTTGATACTTAAGTATTTTTTTTTTTACAATTAAATGTACTTTTGATACTTAAGTATATTTCAAACCAAATACTTTAAAACTTTTACTCAAGTAGTGTTTTACTGGGTGACTTTAACTTTTACTTGAGTAACTTTCTATTAAGTTATTTACTTTTACTCAAGTATGACAGTTGGGTACTTTTTCCACCACTGGCTACAGTATACATATCTCCCTGTTATATTACATAATTTATGCAGCAGCATACAATACATTTTTGGACTTACTTGAACAGGAAGGTGGCGTAGCGGTCCTTCTTGTGGGCAAATTTTGTCATCACATTTTTACATTAAAGTCTGACATTCTCTGGATTTATGGTGCTTTCAAGACTACTGGGAACTCGGAAAAAAACAAGGTTGAATCATAATGTCAGTGATCTTCAGGTCCGAGCTCTAGATAGAGGCCTGAGTTCCGGACTTGGAATTCCGAGTTGGATGACCGTTCAAAATGTATTTTCCCAGTCGAAGATCGTTTTCTTCTGTGTTCCCAGTTGTCTTGAACTGAGTGAAGTCTGAGATTTCCCAGTTGTTTTGAACAACAGAAGTCAGGCTGGATTAAATGCATGGCCAATGTCTTCAACATTTTCTGGTCCATGTCATGGTGTTGCATGTGAATGTTTAGCCTTTTAAGCTTGGAAAAGAGACCCTTAAACCCAGACTTGGACCACACATCCACTCCACTGAATAGCAGGRTAGTGATTGCTTTACAYCGCTTGTAGTTAGCCACTGATTCCTTCCAAACCACTCATTGTTGAATTTGCGATTTCCAACTTGTGTAATGTTTATGTCCAATGGCCGATGAGCAGCGATACGTTTTATCTATAATTTCTCTTAATTTGGGGCTCCTGAGTGGTGCAGCGGTCTAAGGCACTACATCTCAGTGCTAGAAGCATCACTACAGACCCTAGTTCGATCTCGGGCTGTATCACAACCGGCCGTGATCGGGAGTCCCATAGGGTGGCGCACAATTGGCCCAGCGCCGTCCAGGTTAGGGAAGGGTTTGGCCGGGGTAGCTCGTCATTGTAAAATAAGAATTTGTTCTTAAGTGGCTTGCCTAGTTAAATAAAGGTTAAATAAAAAAAAAAAAATATGACAAAGATTGAACAGATTTTGCCAGTGGATTGTCGACTTGATTCATGCAGATGACTGCTTGTCTAGCTTGCTAGCTAAGATTTTGAAAGTATGATGTTGACATGATCAGTCCAATCAAAGCTATGGTAGTTATAACGTGATTTGTCGTAATTTTATCTGTGGCCAATGACCTTGAGCCTTCTTGGATGGGCACTTCTAATGTACGTAAATATATGGCAGGGGCTTGAATCTTTGAGCTCTCCCTGTAGATTGTGCAGTGACGTAGTGTCCCCATGACTGACAGAACACTGAGCCAATCACGGCACAACTAGAGAACATTACCAACCCCCCCAGCTCTGTATTTTCTGCTGGCTGCCCCACCTCTACAGAAAGCCCTGAGCTAGGCTTAAACACCTGGATTTTGGAGCTGCCTTACTCAAGAAAGCAAAAAATAGTTTGTATGCGGCTTTAACTAAATTATTTCTCAATTATTTCWTTTTTTACATTGTTTGCAAACTGATATYTGACAGGTATTAACGCCAAAATAACATGCAAAACAGGCGGGGCTCTGTCTGAATGACGGGTCACCACTGCAAACATTGGAGTAAAACAAACTTATATTTTGGGTTCTGATGGGGTACGACAGTTGAACTAAGCTCCCGAGGCAATTCTAAGTTATGTTGTTCAAGAATCATTTCATGAATTCCAAAAATGCATGTAGCAACTGCAGATTGCCCCTTTAAGAGGTCTTAATGCTTTCACACAGTTTTTGTGACCTCCAAAAGGGCTTCTTGCTGTGGTTTTTGTTAGTGCTGTGGTGCAGGTGTAAGTATGTGTGTGTGTGGAGGAAGATTTTTTTTTAAAGAAAAAAGTGTAGGAGAGCGAGAAAAAGGGAAAAGAAAGGTTTGTCAAAATCTACTTTGAGCTCATGAATATCAACTGGATTTGTGTAGCCCTTGTGTGAATTAGGTACTCTCAAAGTATGCTATGTTGAGCATGGAGTATCATTCCTCATGTTTCCTGAGCCACTGACTGCATGGCGTATCTTTCAGTGTGAGGTCAGCTGGTTCAGCCTGTGTTCTGTTGTGTTCCTGGCTTGGTGCGGTGTTACCACGGCAACAGGATACGAACACACATAAACACTGTTTATTCTGCCGGCAGCACACAAGGTAATGGGTAATCTCTTATCTTAAGAATCACAAGTACGTGTTCAACTTTAAGAAAGGTATATATAAAGACATTTAACAAAAAAGGGGGAGGGGGGACCTGAATTCCACGCAGAAACCCAAGCATTTGGAATGGTACKGTGTCATAGAGGAAATTGCTTGTTTTGCCCTGGTTTTGGGCAGTCGTCATTACCAGAGAAGTGGCCTGTAATCTGTAGTCGTTCCATGATGTTTGTGAGTATTACTGTGATTGTGTGGAAGCCAGGGCAGGGGCATTGTTGCACATATATCTTTGTTGTCTCCTTTAGAATGAAGACAAAATGATTACCACTCTTCAAAAGATACATACATGATTCACAGTCACATCATACCCTTTAAGGCATTTTGTCTGCGTACTCATTTCAGAAAGACTGGGACATTGAGCAATTTCATCTGACACCACTGTCCCGTACCCAGTGATGTCCTTTGAAGGTCTTCAGAGGCACAGTAGCCTTGGGGTTAAAAATCCCCCTGCTTTAAATTAGCGTTCCACCTTTGATCTGAGATCAATAGCTGAGCTTTACTTAATCAAAGTTGTTTTCTCTCTCTCCTTCTGTCTTTCTGTCTTTCTCTCTTTCTTTCATCACCTTGCCCCTTGGCTCTCCTCACACATCAGGATTGACGTTTCAATTAAATCATTCATTAAACTGAAGTTGTTCATCAACCAGCCCATGATGATCTCTGTGTCATTAATTTTACGGCTGATAAAAGCCATGGTTGTGGTTTCCGGGCAGAGCACCTGTTGTACCTGCCATCAGCTCCTCATGTGTTGGGTGCAGCTGGCACCCCAGCTGGGTATGCTGGGTCTGCTCCATGCCCCGCGGACCTCTACCATCACCACTCACTGGGAGCCACAGTAGCAGACTGGTGACAAACAGCCCTCCAGGCCACGGCTCCTCATTCCAGCCAGACCTTTGCTGTACTCCAACCGAGCACTCAGACCCAGCTCCAGCCCTAACCCTAACCATAACCATAACCCTAGCTTCATGTCCACTCCCCTGCTCATCCCTATCCCTAGCCATAWCCTAACCCATACCCCCCAAACCTAGCCATAACCCCTACCCTAGCCCCAGCCCCAGCAGCAGTCCTAACCCTAGCCCCAGCCCCAACATTACCCCCTGGCCATAGTAGAAACCTCAGCACTCCAGTCCAGACAGAAGCCCAGTGGTAGGATAGGTCAGCCCCTGGCTGTGGGGCCGACCAGAGCAGGGGTACAAGAAAGCCCCTCTCTTCGCGTGTCTCTCTCAGCACTGCAGGCTGCTCCTCTCCATGATCTGCGGGCCTGGCCATGTTTGGTTGCTGTTTGTTCTGCAGGGAGAGAATTGCTGTAGTGTTTGTCCTGTGGAGTGGAGAGGAGAAGAGGAGCGTTTTGTTTGAAGAGCCATCACGCTCTCAGGGCCCTGTCTCTCTCTCTCTCTCTCTCTCTCTCTCTCTGAGCTGCCTCTCTTCTCTCCTCTCTCATCTCTCTCTCTCTCTCTCTTCTCTACTCTCTCTCTCTCTCTCAGGTCCTGCTTTCCTGCTTTCCCTCTCCACTCAATTTAACGGCCCCGTTGCTAAGCTACAGATGCGCCCAGTGGGTCCTCGTCAAAGCCATGAAACAGGATGTAACTCTCAGAATCTGCTTGGACCACAAGCCAGCCACAAGCTCGCCCCATTCACTGTCTACTTTAAACAAACAAAAGTAATACAATCTAACAGTGGCCAAAACTGTATCCGTAACAGCTACACGAATTAAGTAATGTTGCACATAAATGTTATCAAAATAACACACAACTTGTTAACGGGCTAGACCCATGCAGTAGCAATCTCTGACCTGGTGTGCTGAAAGTACCACTTCCTCCTCTACCTATGCCACCTATATAACACACAGGCTAATTACTGCATAATGACTTTATGAGAGTTGTGGTTTGACTCAGCAGGAAGCAACTGGCTCTGTTTAACATCCAGGCTGTAGCAGCATGCCCCTCTCTGCCCTGCTCTGCCCTTCTCTTTCCCCTCTCTGCCTTGCCCTGCCCCTCTCTGCCCTGCTCTGCCCCTCCATGCCCTGCCTCTCTTCCCCCTCTGCCCTGCTCTGTCCTGCTCTTCCCCTCCTGCCCTGCTCTTCCTCTCTGCCCTGCAATGCTCCACCCCTCCTCTGCTCTGCCCGGCCCTCCCTCTGCCCCTCTCTGCTTGCCCTGCCTCTCTGCCCTGCTCTTCCCCTCCTCTCTTGCCTTGCGCCTTGGCCCCCTCTAACTGCCCTGCTCTGCCCCTCCAGTGGGCACTCCGCCCCTGAGCCTCATGCCCCTTCCCTCTGCCCTGCCTCTGCTCCTGCGCTTCTCCTCCTGCCCCTGCCCTTCTTCCTCTACTGCCTGCAATTGCTCTACCCTCTCGCTCTGCCCGGCCCTGCCCTGCAGCCTCTCTCCTGGCCCTCCCTTCTCTGCCCTGCTCTTTCCCCTCTCTGCCCTGCTCTTCCTCTGCCCTGCAATGTTCCTCCCCCTCTCTGCTCTGCCCGGCCCTGCTCTGCCCCTTCTCTGCCTTGCCCTGCCCGCCACTCTGCCCTGCTCTTGCCCCTATATGGCCCTTGCCCCTGCTCTTCCCCCTCTCTCGCTCCTCTGCGCTTGCCTCTTGCCCTCCTCTGCCTCTGCCTCTCTGGTCCTGCTCTGCCCTCTCTGCCCCCTTGCCTCCCTGCTCTCCCCTCTTGCCCTTGCCCTGCTCTTCGCCCTGCTTCTGCCCTTCCCTGCTCTGCCCCTCTCTGCCCTGACCTGCTCTCGCCCAACTCTGTGGGCACCTTGCCCCTGCTTACTTCCCCTCGTCCCCCTCCCTGCCGGGCTGCTTCTGCCCCCTCTGAATCAGACTCTCCAGCTATCTTCCCACGTCTCCCCTGCCCTTCGCGCTTGCCCCTTTCCTGTGCTCTGCCAGGCTGCCGTCTACCCCTCTCTGCACCTGCCACCTCCATGACCCTGCCGCTGACTTCCCCCTCCCCTCTCTGCCCCTCTATGCCCTGCACTGCTCTGCCCCTCTCTGCCATGCCCCTCTCTGCCATACCCCTCTCTGCCCTGCTTTTCCCCTCTCTGCCCTGCTGTGTCCCTCTCTGCCCTGCCTTGCTCTTCCCCTCTCTGCCCTGCTCCTCCCCTCTCTGCTCTGCTCTGGGTGAAACCATGACTCACTGCACAACTCAAATCTTGGCTCCAGGCTCACTGTGAGATGAACGGTGCACATGCAGGCCAGCCTGCCTGCCTGACACACAGCGAGAGACAGAGGGGCTGTGTGGTTAGGAGAGGAGGAGGAATCAGGGGGTGAGGCAAAGTACAATATTATTGGCTGCATCCGAAATGGCACCCTATTCCGTACAAAGTGCACTTTAGGGGGCCGTTACGCAACCTTTGGTTATAGGGAGTGCTGTGGAGTAAAGAGATTTGGACTGTTGGGGAGTCTATTGAAACAGTACGTAACCCCAGGAGATAACTGTGTTGAGTTGGGCCATGCTTAACCTCTAAGTTCTATAATCCGTTTTGGCATTGGCCTGTTCTACTGCTTGAGTGCTCTCGCTCTGAGTCTCAGTTAATGTGACAAGATGGACGCATGAAACCATGGAAAAGGGCTACCAGCTAAGGCACCCAAAGTGATCAGGAGTGTCTTTCATAATACTTTTCTAATGAAGTCCAACGGAAACTAGATATTTGTTATTCTAATGAGAGAATGGCGTGAGTGTGACCGAACCGGGGTCAATTGCGCAGCTCAACACTGCATTATCCCACTGAGGTAAAGCCTAGGGATTATATCTGGGAGCTAACAGGAGTCTTCAGGTCTCAGATACTGTTAGTCATCTCAACCAACCACTTCCCCTTTACATGAGCACGACATTGTATGTATCCATCATCGTGACGTACAGTATCTGTGAATGGGTGTGGTGCCCCTGTGAGTTACTGGTCTGGTATAACCGTTGGCAAGAAAGCATGTTGACTCTCCGTGGCTGGGAGATTCACCTGCAGTCCTGCTTGCTTTCTCTCTCATGACGTCCCCTGAGCACTTCCTCCACACAACCTCCCCCACCTCCCCCGTGTCCCTSAGCCTGTCAGGTCAGACAGCAGACTCAGGGAGGGAAAGTCACTCAACAACCCTGAGGAATCTCTGTCTACTACAGTAGGGATCGATGAGCCCCTCTCCTTCTGTTGTCTGATCATCTATGATCACMCCAGTGTTAATGCTAAATTGTAATTATTTCGCTACTATGGTCTATTTATTGCCTTACCTCCCTAATCTTACTACATTTGCACACACTGTATATAGATTTTTCGATTGTGTTATTGACTGTACGTTTGTTTATACCATGTGTAACTCTGTGTTGTTTGTGTCGCACTGCTTTGCTTTATCTTGGCCAGGTCGCAGTTGTAAATGAGAACTTGTTCTCAACTGGCCTACCTGGTTAAATATAGGTATAAAAAAATCTATTGTCCTTCCTTGTCACTGTGGCATAACCTGGCTGGCAGGGAACTGTTTGAGCTCTCTCTCTCTCTGAGGGGTGGCTGTTTTGGAGGGGCTCTGGGGCCCTAGGGAGGGAGGAAGGGAGGCAGGGTGCTGCTTGGTCGGACCGACTGGCTATGTGTGTGTGCTCGCTTGTGTGTGTGTGAACAAAGGCTCCATTTGAGGTGTCAGGCGTCAGAGCGATGGGGTGGGGGCACCAGCAGGGCCGGACGAGACTGCGTCCTATGTCTACCTACACAGATGAATCATTGGCCATCTGACTGGGAGACTGGGAGACTGTGATAAATTGACATATCTAAAAGGTTTTGGGCAGTTAAGTGTATACTAAGTGGCATGGTTAATGAGATACATGGTTTGTGGTGTGTGTGTGTGTGTGTGTGTGTGTGTGTGTGTGTGTTTTCCCTACTTTCTGTGTGTGTGTGTGTGTGTGTGTGTGTGTGTGCGTGTGTGTGTGTGTGTGTGTGTGCGTGAGGGTGGGTGTGAGTGAGAGCGGCTACTTAGTCATCATGCAGAGGACAGGGAATATTCAACCAGGGCTACAAACAGGTAGATCAAAAGTAATGGTACAGGTGTCTGCAACCAAAGGAACCAGAGAATGAGAGTGTGTTGATCTGTAGGTCTAGGTTGGTCCAGCCAGACAGATGTGATAGTGAGGTGACACCTGGTGTTTCCCTTGGCAGGCTCTCAGGATGTTTTTCTGTTTGGTTCATTCTGCCTCGCTAGCTCCCATCAGCATGGGAAAGAAACGGCTGGCACAACACTTTATTTGTGTTTACCCTTGCTCYTTTTTACCATGTTTGGGGAAATAAGGTTTGTGTCATGCTTGTGGTCGATTCCACGAGCTTAACATGTTCTTTGTATTTTGTTTTGGATGTATGATTAGCAAATAAGTGAATGCTTTGCTCTTGGCAAACAGTTGAGGTGTTAGTGGTTTCCTCAAAAAAGATCCATCAAGCTCTTTCTGTGACTGCCAGTTTATTTCAGGAACAAAATGGTAGAGTTGAATAAATAGAGAAAGTCAATGGAGAACAAAAGACAGTGAAAGAAGTGATGGACCTACATGTCTAACAGCTATTCTCATCTGAATAAGAACTGACTAACTACAGCTTTTCTCACATTCACATCCTGACAAACTCAGAAAGAAACAGAGTTTTACCAAAGTTCTATCAAACATTCTAATATTTAGACAAACAGATAGTTAGTTAGTTTGATTAGCACTACTCTCTCTTTAAAAAAGGTCTGCTTATAAATCCTAAATAGGCCTGTTAATATCTTATGTAAATTACTACTGCTAAACCTGTTGACTAGAATAATACATGACTTCCAGTAGAAATAGTGACTGAAGAATCTGTTGAGCCACAGCCTAGTTCAGTCGTGACCTGTGAACTCTGCGTGGCATGCCCTTCGTAACACACCGTCCTGGGCTCGGTCCTCCCTCTCCTTCCTCTCTCTCCGCTGTGAGATGTGTGTGGGTTAATTCATCTCTGTGGTTTCCGTGGGGATATTGGAGGCTGTTATGCAGACATGCATGGGAAGGCTTTGTCGCAGCCTGACGGTATGTGTTTGCTCATGGCAGGGGAGGGAGAAAAGAGAAGAGGGCTGCTCTGTAATTTTTATTTTGGTAGTTCATTCTCGGGGCGGACAGGGTGGATGAGAGTTGGAGGACGGGGAGGTCGGTTTAGTGAGGATTTCACCTTCAGTCAACAATTAATTTAAAAAACAGCTTTGTTTTGAGAAACTTTTCTCAGTTGTCACTGGGAGCGCATAGAAAAACAGGAAAGATGTATGCATAATACCCAATTTGAGGTCAAAGCATACAGTATTTGCAACCGCTATAAAAGTACTAACAGCTGTAAAGTAAGCAATACATATATCCGCGATGCATAAACAACTGAGTTAGTAAGTGAAAAAAAGTTGTCAGAGATAAAATGGAATCAGATTTGAAACTTGATCAACAAAGAATGAATACTTAATTCGGAACCAGTTAACACACCTCTCAACATTTGCTTGATTGTGTTTGTGTCAGTGTCGATTGATGCAGGTTTAATTTATTACTGTTGTTGGTATCGAGAAACACTGGCTATGTTGTTCCGTAGTGCCAGGTGGTTCAAGCTCCTTCAGCGCTCTCTTGTAATGTTTAACTAGCCATTGTGACTCTTTTGGATGTAAGGCTGGTCAAAGGCGAAGAGGGGTTATGTTGAACTGGCAAAACACATGCGCGCGCACACACTCACACACACTTTACTTCGTATTCAGTGAGCCTAGAGGGATTAGTGATAATTTCTTGGCGTAGAGCCTGCTTTCCACGGCACTCACCCATCTGATCCAATATCTTAGTAGCTTCTATTGTGCTAAATTCATATTACGTACACATTTAAAGTATGAAGTGGATGGAAATTATAGTAAAACACAACACACAAAGGCTTGGTGTAGCCTTTTAGAGTGAATCTGTAGTTGCAAAAGTTATAAAACCATATCTGATATTTACACAGTCTCTCTATATCACATTTATGTTACTTTCATAGCGCAATTACTTGAAACCCTCGTGTTGATTTGCAACAAATACACCAGTGGTATTACAACAGTCACCATGGAAACATTGGAGGCCAGAGTGAATACGAAGGAATCTGGGTTCCACAATCTAAGAGAGTTGAGTGTTTCTAGGATTATGGCCTCTGGGCCATGTTTCATTACACCTCTGGGCTGCAGAACAACAGAGTAATGGGAGTATTAGCTCCTACTGCAGCTAATCACCCTTTAGCACTTCAGCCCACAGCGACCACCGGCCGACTGGGTGGCTGAGTTAGCATGACGACACATGCTAACAAGAGCACTACTCATAGAATAAACATCACCTTCCCCATCATGTGCACCCCAACCAGCATCACTGATAATGCTCCAGAATTCATCAACATAAATTCCTGTGCCCTACTCACTCTCAGCATCCCGATTAAGTCACAACCATTCTCTTCAGGTCATGGTACCATTGTGTACTTTTCTGTGGTTTCCTCTTCAGCCAGTATATCATTGCCTTCATTGCTTTCATTCATCCTTGCTTTCAGCCCCATGAGGAATATGTACTACCGTGCAAGTTGTCAACACTGTGTGTGTACGTCTGAAAAACCTGGTCATTCCACCGCACTTATTATCACATTAACATGTCAATGTCCTGTATGATGACCATGATGACCCAGTAAATGGGGTCAGATTGCTTATTAATGCAATTGGAAGGACCTGCTCCATAAGTGGAGCCAGTAGTGGACCAGGAGTGTCATACCGCGGGAGGGGAGCCAGGGGCCATGTGATCTGTTTTAAAATGTCAAGTGGAAGGCAGTGACGGCACAATGCACAGGTCTTATTTCCTATTCCTTATAGAGTGTATTACTTTTGACCAGAGCTTTATGGGCCCTGGTCAAATGTAGTGCACTATATAGGGGGTAGGGTGCCATTTGGGACATAATGAAAGTGGTAACCTGGGAAAGGGAGGAGAGAAGAGGAGTGCACCACATTCTACACACACTCTGGACCTTTAATGGTTTCTATGGAAAGCTGCCAAAATCACCTCAGACCCTTTCTCCTCTCTTTCTTTCCTTCTCTCATTGGGAAAGCTCTTTTCTTATCAGACTAAAAATAAGCAAGTGAGAAACCCCCTTCCTCCTTTCCTGAAAAGGTTACACAATTCACAGAGGGAAGAGAGACTGTGGAATAGTGAGGTAAAGTTACTTGTCTGTCATGACACTGCGTGCCACACACAGCAATGGCCTTCGGGATATTATTTTACGTTATCACCCTCCTCCTCCTCGTTCAAAACACTTGTACAGTACCACCATTTTGTTCTTCCGCATTTTTCATCTCTGATTTGATTTAAGCAAAGGGGTCACCACTGAGGTTATTGCAACATGCTCACAGAAGAAGACCGTGAGGGGGGTTAGTCGGGAATGTGTGGGAGATTTTTAGAACATTATACACGTTTGTCTTTACTTAGACTATCCAGTCTTGGTGTTGAATGGATACAGACCCTTGACTTTTTCCACATTTTGTTATGTTACAGCTTTATTCTAAAATGATTTAATTTGTTTTATTCCGTCATCAATCTCCACATAATACCCCGTAATGACAAAGCAAAAACAGTTTTTAAAAATGTGTTGTTAGTACCATTTAAAAATTATAAATGATCACATTTACATAAGTATTCAGACCCTTTACTCAGTACTTTGTTGAAGCACCTTTGGCAGCGATTACAGCCTCGAGTATTCTTGGGTATGACGCTACAAGCTTGGCACACCTGTATTTGGGGAGTTATTCCCATTCTTCTCTGCAGATCATCTCAAGCTCTGTCAGGTTGGATGGGGAGCGTCGCTGCACAGCTATTTTTAGGTCTCTCCAGAGATGTTCAATTGGGTTCAAGTCCGGCCTCTGGCTGGGCCACTCAAGGACACTCAGAGACTTGTCTCGAAGCCACTCCTGCGTTGTCTTGGCTGTGTGCTTAGGGTCGTTGTC
>NC_036853.1:5830373-5886787 GCF_002910315.2 Salvelinus sp. IW2-2015
CACACTCACTCACACACACTTTCCTTCCTACTCTGTGAGCCTAGAGGGATTAGTGATCATTTCTTGGCAGTGAGCCTGGTTTCTACGGCACTCATCTGATCTCATATCTTAGGAGCTTCTATTGTGATAATTCACGTTACGCACAAATTCAGAGTTTGAAGTGGATGGATAATGTAGTAAAACACAACACACAAAAGCTTGGCTTGGCCCTTTAGAATACATTTGTAGTTGCAGAAGTTACAAAAATAGGTCTCTCACAGTTATGTTAGTTTCATTGCCCAATTATTTGAAACCCTCTTTTGTTGATTTACAACCAATACACCAGTGGTATTACTACAGTCACTATGGCAACATCGGACGCCACTGTGAATATGAGTGAATCTACAATCTAAGAGCATTGAGTGTTTCTAGGGTTAGGGACTCTGGGCCATGTTTCATTTCACCTCTGGGCTGCAAAACAACAGAGTGATGGGAATATTGGCAGTACTCCCACTGCAGCTAATCTCCTTGTAGCACTTCAGCCCACAGCGACCGACCAACTGGCCGGCCCAACGGCTGGCTGGGAAGGTGGGTGGCTGGATGGGTGGCAGTGGCATTCGTTGCCGTTCAAGATTAGGGTGGACAATTTATTTATTCATTAGCATGGCCTTCTATTACAGCATATTGGATGACTGTCGTTCATATTCCATTCACCCAGCTCAATGTAATATTGATAGGTTTAGGCTACTACATGATACTTGAATTTTCTCTATACCCATCATGAGCTTCCTACAATCTAGCCTACGTGCTCTCCTCCTCTCACCTTTTACCTTCAGTTGTGGACTTTAGTGCACAACAGTTGTCTGTGACCAGGCGCAAAACCCTTTCCAAGACAAACCTTCATACCATAACCGCTAACCGCTACACAGCCTATATCGTTGTCACCATATTAACGTTATAGTCAAAAAACTACAACTACAACTACCTACAACTTAGTAAACCCACAATCCAATCCATGTGTACAAACACGCAGTTTAGCAGTTACACCGGTGGGCCCCTGTGGCAATACATTTATAAAACCGAAAGCTTACCTTGACTTGGAAAAGTTGTCGTGTTTGATAGCCTTAGCCAGCTGGCTCACATAAATAGCATTCCTCTTTGTTTGAGTCACGTTGTTGAGTAAGCTAAATTAGCTGCATTAGCTAAGTATGTGAAAGGTAAACTAAGAAGATAAAAAAATACAACGAAATATAGCTAGCTCTCTCTCTATATATAAATGKATCTTTTCAAAACTGTTCAACTATTGTCTTTCTCTCTCTTTGAGTCAAATACTCACCACATTGTATGCACTGCAGTTCTATCTATAGCTGTAGCTAATGCTTTCTGTACTTTATTATCTGATCCTTTGATTGGATAGACAACATGTCAGTTCATATAGCAAGAGCTCTAAAAGGATGGAGGAAGTCACAATTACAGATGTAGGATCTTAATTTGATCTTAATCTTAATTTTACATTTCCGCAATGCAGGAAATGTAAAACGTGTAGTGTATTTGCGGTTGAAAAAGGTTTTTGAAGTTTGTAATTTCCACTTAGAAATCTCAGTCTTGATTTTCCCTCACGAAAAATATATCAACCCATWAAAAAGGTTGTTTAATTATAATCCACATAATAATTCACATTTCCAGTTGGTGCAGGATTATTTTCCTGCTGTAGCAAACTGTCTCAAATTAATATCATACATCTGTACTGTGTAAGTCTATGGAAGGAGTTGAGAACCGTGAGCCTCTTAGGTGGCCTATCTAGCCTGACGATACATGCGAACAAGAACACTACTCATAGAATATTCATCACCTTCTCCATCATGAGCACGCTAACCACGACCGCTGATAATTCCCCAGTGGCCTACTCACTCCCCCTTAGTCTCCTAAAACCTTTCTCTTAAGGTCTATGGTACCATTGTGTACTTTCCTGTGGTTTCCTCTTCAGCCAGTGTATCGTTGCCTTCATTGTTTTCTTTCATCTTTGCTTTCAGCCACATGAGAATGATGTACTACCCTGCAAGTTGTCAACACTGTCTGTGTGCGTCTGAAAAACCTGGTCCTTCTTCCACCCTTATTATCACATTAACGTGTCAACGTCCAGTTTGATGATAACCCAGTAAATGGGTTCAGATTGCCTCTTAGTGCTAATGGAATGTCCTGCTTCGTAAGTGGAGCCCTGCAGTGAACCAAGAATCTCATCCTGCGGGAGGGGACCTGGGATCCATGTGAACTATGTTAAAAGCTCAAGTGGATGGCAGCGATGGCACAGGTCTCCCCAGGTCTGGTCTGGCAGTTAATCCCTCCAAGGAAAGAGTTATGTAGTCCGGCCGTCAATTTAACCAGTGGCCAGTATTTACAACAGAACAGCCCCAGTAGACAGAGCAGAACAGACAGAGTATGTGTCCCAAATTGCACCCTATTCCCTATAGAGTGCACTACTTTTGACCAGTAGTGCACTATATAGGGGATAGGGTGCCATTTGGGAGGTAGCTAGAGTGGTAACCTGGGAAAGGGAGAAGAGGAGTGCACCATGTCCTCCACACACTCTGGACCTTTAATGGTTTCTATGGAAAGATGCCAAACTCACCTCAGACCCTTTCTCCTCTCTTACTTTCCTTCGTTCTCTCTATCTCTCATTGGGGAAGCTATTTTCTTATCAGACTAAAAGTGAGCATTCCTCCTTCCTCCTTTCCTTAAAAGGTTACACAATTCACTGAGGGAAGAGAGACAGGAGATGCCCTTAGAGTACTGAAGTAAAGTTACTCATCTGTCATGACACCGTGTGCCACACACAGCAATAGCTTCGGGATATCGTTCTCCTCCTCCTCCTTGTTCAGAACACTTGTACAGGACCACCATTTTGTTATTCTGCATTTTTTCATCTATGATTTAAGCTTAAGGGTCACCACTGAGGTTATTGCAACATGTTCACAGAAGAAGAAGACAGTGAGGGGGGTTAGTCAGGAATGCGTGGGAGCTTGAGGAAAATGATAAAGGTTTGTCTTTACTTAGACTATCCGGTCTTGGTGTTGGATGATTATGAACTGTATTCTACTGCACTGTCAGTCTCTTGTCTCCATGATGTATGTTTGAAATTGCAGCCAAGTGTTTTTCCTTCTGGTAGCCATCTTCTTCTTGTTCAGGGCTCTCCTACCCTGTTCCTGGAGAGGTACCGTAGACCTGATCACCGACAACGATGAGACAGCCTATAGGGAGGAGGTCAGAGACCTGGCCGGGTGGCGCCAGAATAACAACCTATCCCTCAAAGTAACCAAGACTAAGGAGATGATTGTGGACTACAGGAAAAGGWGGACCGAGCACGCCCCCATTCTCATTGACGGGGCTGTAGTGGAGCAGGTTGAGAGCTTCAAGATACCTTGGTGTCCACATCACTAACAAACTAGAATGGTCCAAACACACCAAGACAGTTGTGAAGAGGGCACGACAAAGCKTWTTCCCCCTAAGGAAACTAAAAAGATTTGGCATGGGTTCTACAACTCAAAAGGTTCTACAGCTGCAACATCGACAGTATCCTGACTGGTTGCATCACTGCCTGGTACGGCAATTGCTCGGRCTCTGACCGCAAGGCACTACAGAGGGTAGTGCGTACGGCCCAGTACATCACTGGGGCTAAGCTTCCTGCCATCCAGGACCTCTACACCAGGCGGTGTCAGAGGAAGGCCCTAAAAATTGTCAAAGACCCCAGCCACCCCAGTCATAGACTGTTCTCTCTGCTACCGCATGGCAAGCGGTACTGGAGTGCCAAGTCTAGGACAAAAAATGCTTCTCAACAGTTTTTACCCCCAAGCCATAAGACTCCTGAACAGGCAATCAAATGGCTACCCGGACTATTTGCATTGTGATCATGTACATACTACCTCAATTGGGCCGACCAACCAGTGCTCCCGCACATTGGCTAACCGGGCGATCTGCATTGTGTCCCGCCACTCGCTACTGCTACTCTCTGTTCATCATTTATGCATAGTCACTTTAACCATATCTACATGTACATACTACCTCAATCAGCCTGACTAACCGGTGTCTGTATGTAGCCTTGCTACTTTTATAGCCTCGCTACTGTATATAGCCTGTCTTTTTACTGTTGTTTTATTTCTTTACTTACCTATTGTTCACCTAACACCTTTTTTGCACTATTGGTTAGAGCCTGTAAGTAAGCATTTCATTGTAAGGTCTACACCTGTTGTATTCGGCGCACGTGACAAATAAACTTTGATTTGATTTGACCATCCTGTAGGTTTTCACTCCAACCCTAATCTAGCGCACCTGATTCTAATAATTAGCTGGTTGATAAGATGAATCATGTTAGTTACAACTGGAGTTGGAGTGAAAACCTACAGATCTTTTCCTTTCAGTGGTCAGTTTTCCCAGCATCTCTGCCCTTCTGTGAACCTGGTCTCTGCCTGGTCTTTGCATCACTGCCCACCTCCTCCTCCTCCTCCTCCTCCTCCTCCTCCTCCTCTTCCTCTCTAGCAATGTCTTTAAACTCCATGACTCATCTGAGCCGTATTGTTCACAACACCACCTAATAGGCTGGCTGTAGGGTAAGCAAACATTCTACTTTCCCTCTGCGTTGGTTGGCTCTGGTCTTTTAATGGTTTGTGAGTCCACAAGCGACAGCTCATAGAGCAAAGGGTTGAGCTAACAACAGGTCAATGCTACACTTACTGTTACAGATGTCAGGTCGGTTGACGTTCATTCGGTTACGAAATACCATTTTCCTGATGTTTGACATGTCGTTTTTTTTGGTCTCTGATTGGTTAAGGAGTGTCAGAAAGTCGAAGGAAGGAGTTTGTGATTAGCCTAAAGCTAAGTCTCAGTCAGACATACACAGGGCTTGTTTTGTTACAGAGATCAATGAGACTGTGGTTGATAATACACTGTAAATGAAGGCAGATGAACCGTCGTGGTTTTCATCAAACAGTTGAAGAACAGAGAAATCAAATACTTCCTCTCCTCATCCCCAGTACAAGAGACTCAGCTTTCATGATACCAGACCAGGATATCTTCTGAGCCTTATGAAAAGATTGACAACATAATTACAGCTTTGATATCACTAATAACATAAATGGCATCCATTCCTCTTCTCTTCCATTCCTCTTCTCATCCATTCCTATTCTCTTCCATTCCTCTTCTCTTCCATTCCTATTCTCTTCCATTCCACTTCTCTTCCATTCCTCTTCTCTTCCATTCCTCTTCTCTTCCATTCCTATTCTCTTCCATTCCTCTTCTATTCCATTCCTCCTCTCTTCCATTCCTCTTCTCTTCCATTCCTCTTCTCTTCCATTCCTAATTCTCTTTCCATTCACTTCTCTTCCATTTCCTCTTCTCTTCCAATTCCTCTTCTCTTCATTCCTATTCTCTTCCATTCCACTTCTCTTCCATTCCACTTCTCTTCCATTCCTCTCTATTCATTCTCTCTCTCTTCTTCCTCTTCTCTTCCATTCTCTTCTCTTCCATTCCTCTTCTCATCCATTCCACTTCTCTTCCTTCCTCTTCTCTTCCATTCCTCTTCTCTTCCATTCCTATTCTCTTCCATTCCACTTCTCTTCCATTCCTCCTCTCTCCATTCCCTCTCTTCTCTCCATTCCTATTCTCTTCCATTCCTATTCTCTTCCATTCCATTCTCTTCCATTCCCCTTCTCTTCCATTCCTCCTCTCTTTCCATTCCTTATTCTCTTCCATTCCTATTCTCTTCCATTCCTCCTCCTTCCATTCCTATTTCTCTTCCATTCCTATTCTCTTTTCCATTCCTATTCTCTTTCCATTCTATTCTCTCTCTCATTCCTCTTCTCTTCCATTCTTTCTCTTCCATTCCTATTCTCTTCCATTCATCCTCTCTTCCATTCCTCTTCTCTTCCATTCCTCTTTTCTTCTTCCATCTCCTCTTTCTTCCATTTCCTCTTCTCTTCCATTCCTCTCTCTTTCCATTCCTCCTCTCTTCCATTCCTCTTCTCTTCATTCCTATTCTCTTCCATTCCTCTTCTCTTCCATTCCCTTCTCTTCCATTCCTATTCTCTTCCATTCCTCTTCTCTTCCATTCCTCTCTTCTTCCATTCTATTCTCTTCCATTCATCCTCTCTTCCATTCTCTTCTCTCCATTCCTCTTTTCTTCCATTCCTCTTTTCTTCCATTCCTCTTCTCTTCCATTCCTATTCTCTTCCATTCCTCTTCTCTTCCATTCCTCTTCTCTTCCATTCCTATTCTCTTCCATTCATCCTCTCTTCCATTCCTCTTCTCTTCCATTCCTCTTTTCTCCCATTCCTCTTTTCTTCCCATTCTCTTCTCTTCCATTCCTCTTTTCTTCCATTCCTCCTCTCTTCCATTCCTCTTTTCTTCCATTCCTCTTTTCTTCCATTCCTCCTCTCTTCCATTCCTCTTCTCATCCATTCCTCTTCTCTTCCATTCCTACTCTCTTCCATTCCTCTTCTCATCCATTCCTCTTCTCTTCCATTACTCTTTTCTTCTATTCCTCCTCTCTTCCATTCCTCTTCTCTTCCATTCCTCCTCTCTTCCATTCCTCTTTTCTTCCATTCCTCCTCTCTTCCATTCCTCTTCTCATCCATTCCTCTTCTCTTCATTCCTCTTTTCTCCATTCTCCTCTCTTCCATTCCTCTTCTCTTCCATTCCTCTTCTCTTCCATTCCCCTTCTCTTCCATTCCTCTCTTCCATTCCTCCTCTCTTCTATTCCTCCTCTCTTCCATTCCCCTTCTCTTCCATTCCTCCTCTCTTCTATTCCTCCTCTCTTCCATTCCTCCTCTCTTCTATTCCTCCTCTCTTCTATTCCTCCTCTCTTCCATTCCTCCTCTCTTCTATTCCTCCTCTCCTCCCAGGTGGTTCTTGTTTTCAGTCGCATGCAGTTTGTTCATTAGTAAACATTTCTACCCATAAAATAACTTTTTGTTCTCAAGTATTTGTTCTTTAAAATATGCAGCTCTGTATTCTGCTATTAATTTTCCAATTAGTATTGTTATTATCTTATTATTAACATGATCAAAAAATCTAACCAAAGCTGAATTGTCTTGTATGGCTTTGGGAAGTGTCCCTATTCCTTTCACTAACGATAGTAAAGTTGACCGGAAGAAAATACCTTCAAATTATAACACTCAGTGAACATTTTCAGGGCTTGGATTGGATACCTAACATCTGATGACCAATGTCCACCACTTGCATGTTGTGGATCCATGCAGTGAGAAGGTCTGGTTGAACTGATTCTAGACAGTGAAGGGTTAACTCCGGGAGGGCAGCTGGAGATGAGAATTCCTCGGTGGCCATGGATGAGAGAAGAGGAGAGGCCTGGCTCAGCCTGGGGAACATGGCAGTGGGTGTCCCCTTCACTCGTGTTCACTCACTCACCCATCTGGAGTGGTACACTTCTTCACCTCCACACCGGCCTGCCAAGCAGTGGGGTCCACAAAACACATAGGAGTAATCCATATAATACAACAGGAATGGATTTTGTGGAGAGCAGAAAGGGGGTAATGCTCTGTGTTTTCTAAATGGGGGACCGGGAGGGCTTTTCAGACAGAAAACATGCTGATTACTGTATTGTACAGGGCCTTTTGATTCCTCCGCCGGCTCTAATCCCCAGGACACAACAGTCCCCCTGTCTCCCACCAATGGCAATTGAGCCTCTAAAGAGACTTCTATTACCAGCCAGGGGGGATTAATTCTCAACCCGATCAGTCATTAAAGAAGCCAGAACCGGCTGAATTGGAAACCGGTGGGCCAGTCCTCCACATGCTTTTGACTGTTGTGTCTTTCTTCATAGAAAACTGGGTTCACAGTTTGTTGTTTCAAAACAATGTGTAGGCTTGAATGAATAAAGCCTCCCCACTATAGATTTGTCTTTTTCCCCTTATTTTTCTTTGCATTTTTCCTCTTCTTCTTCTTCTCCTCCTGGCTTCCATGGAATGCAATTAAAGAGGGGAATTTGATGGAAAAATGGGTCTGCTGAGCGAGTGGGCCAGTGGGCTATTATCCCTCAGATAGGTCTGAATGGGTCGCCCCCCTCAGAGCACACAAAAGGAGTGGCCAGGGCCGAGCTGTGCTGGAGAATGGCCCCATCTGAAGAATGCTAGCCAACAGTATAACCGACTCCCAGCTTGATGCATGGCTTTCTTCCTGCACCTCCACCAAGGAGGATGCACTCTGGAATCTTAAGCACAATAAATGAGTAACATGTAACATGAAATGGATGATGTAGTACACAATTGAATGAAGTAGTACACAAAAAACGGGGACCTGTTTTGGCTCGTGAGCATCACTTTCAAAAACTAATGGCTGAAACTATACAAAAGTTTGAGAGTGTATCTTTAATACAAGCAATCATCTCATCTCACATTATACAGCCTTTAACTTACTCAACTCAGACATTCTGTTGGATGCAGCGTGAGAAAAACATGTCTCTGTAATAAATAGGAAAGAGAGGGAGGAGAGTTACAGTGATGATGATAGCATGGGGACTGACCTCTGAAGTTCATTGCTAATAGCAAGCTAACATTTAGGGTCATAACCGTTCAGTCAGACACAAACACTGCATACCGTTAGATTCATCTTTGGGCACATGCAGAAGTTGCAATGTAGTACTTTTTTTGCCAGGGATTTGCTAATGCGCCTCCCCAAGCTCTTCTTCAATATCACAAGGATTCAGAAACAACTGCAAAACCTCAGTTTTACCTCAGCATTCTGAACATACGCCTCCCAGTCTCTGGACAATGGTCGATTGAGGACGCCCCTGGCAAATATCTATGGGGCTAGGACCTTCACTGTGCTGCACTGCTGTGTTGCGAGCTGAGCTGTGTGCCAGTCTGGGTAAATGGAGGCCCTTTAATATCCGGCAGGGGGCCGAGGGGTGGGAGAGGGGTCAGCGTAAGAAGCTGACTGAACTGGCAGCCATGCAGGCCATTGTTGCTGTTTGTTAGCAGGTGTTTAAATGGAGGTCTTTCAGTGAGGCTACCCAATGCAACACAAGCCTCTGGCCTGCTGGACCCTGGATGCCTCAGTCTCACCCCCTCACAGCGGTTTCATCAATGACATCTTTTCAGCAGCCTGGGGAACAGGAGGAGGAGGAGGATAAATGGAGGAAGATTAGGGTATAAGAGAAGAGCGAAACATACTGGACTGGACTCAGTGCCCCAAGAGAATGTACATTACATGCCAATTGATAGTCAGCTCTCAAGGTGTCGTGTAAGTGAATTCACTTATTACTTTCTAATTACGTTCAGAGAATCTGTCTTGTTTTGACACCTGTTGACACTTTAGAAAACTGTTTTGCAGTTTGCTGCTGATAACATTCTCCTTCCTCCCGTGTCACCCCTGCCTGTGATACACAAGGGACCAAATAAAAAGCTTAGGTCTTTACTCATTTTTACCACGTGCATATCAGGAAAAATCGTTACCCTGTTGAGTGGAGGTTAAAAAAAGAGGGCAAAGCCAAAGTGAAGTGAGTCTCCCCTCTATATTGGGCTGTGTGGTGGGGTTTACTTTACTGGTCTCTGAGAGAGAGAGAGAGAGAGAGAGAGAGAGAGAGAGAGAGAGGGTCAGTAGGAGGCTGGAGAGCTGCCTGAACGATAACTTCCCCACACAGCACCATGGAACCCTGCCCTGCTAATAGTTTCCATGCCAGGAGGGAGAGGAAAGGAGAGCAGAGCAGAGCAGAACAGGAGGAAAAGAGTGAGGGAGCGGTGGGAGACACTTCCTGTAGCTGGCTGGGTGCTGGCCACACCACAGAGGGAGACGGAGATGGAACAGCGGGTGCTGGACTGCAGTTGGTACTGCGGAGGAAGCTCAGTCAGCGAGCCCCTGCTGGGCAGGGGACTGAGGCAAGGCAGCCTCTATCTCTCTGCCCAGCCACCAGCCACCAGCCTGGGCCATGCTGGTTTCCCCCCTTCCCCTGCCAGGCTGCTCCCTTTCCCKCATGTCACCAGGGCCGGGTGCATGACAGAGGTTGCAGGGTACAGTCTTAGAAAAAAGGGTTTCAAAAGGGTTCTTCTGCTGACCCCATAGGATAACCCATTTTGCTTCCAGGTAGAACCCTTTTGGGTACCATTTAGAACGCTGGTGACAGCCGAATAACCTTTTTAGGACAGAGGGTACAGGGTGCAGGGCAAGAGCCTCTTAGCCTCAGGACTACAGACATGGGTCCAAATATTTCCTATTAGGTCTTTGATGTAATCAAATGTAGTGACACAGGATTATTTAACAGTAAGTAGACTTATGTCAGATAAATGCCATTTGATAAAATTACTAACTTCTCATTTCAAGTCAAGCATCCCTAAAACTGCTGGGCCCAGGTATGTAGTATGCAGTAAAGGGTAGCTGTGCATCACAGATTATACATGCTGGGGTGGCCCCTGTGGTACAGTAAGCGGGTGGAGAGAAAACCCTCGCTCTCCATTGGGGAGACTCCCGATAGAACCCAACCCTAGCAGTGTTCTGTTTTACTCTATAGGGTAGTATGAAGGCTTGACATGCAAAGCCCTTCAACTCCTAAAATAGGAGGTATATATTTAGTGTGAGTCAACATCTCCAGCAAAGAGTCAGTCCACCATGCTTGACTGGAAAAGCCACAAGGGTCTTTAACTTCTTTATTGTGTAAGAAGGAGAGAAGATCTTATTCCAGAACATTCAACAGAGAAAACATTGCCACTAGTACACCACATTGAAAGTAATCAAGAGTCATATTTATGTTAAAAAGTCTGGGGATGTGATAGAAATTGCCTAGAACCATAGCAATCAATCAGGCCATTATCAGTTTAGCATTGAAAAGTGTGTAGAAAATGATTGAACTTGGCTGTTGATCGCTGTTGATGCTGCTGCAGTGTAGCATCCCACTGGGCACTCACTGGTTGAATCAATGTTTTTCCACGTCATTTCAATGAAATGACGTGGAACCAACATGGAATAGAAGTTGAATTGATGTCCGTGCCCAGGGGGATCGGATTCCATATTGGACAGCCATGTTCATTCAGAGTTCAATAACTATTTGGACAACCGTCACATATCATCACTTCCCATCATGCACTTCATCCGTCAGTGAACACATCATCTGAACACAATAATTGTAGAGAAACAGACTGGTTGTGCTGGTTGTCCTGAAAACCAGTGTGTATGTAATAGGGGTCATTGAGACCTGACTGTAACCTATTGGGTGGACCCTGCATGCGCTTTTCCCCCCAGGCAGTTGGATAAGCGTTCAAAATTATTTATAATGTACAAAAACATTGTCGAACTTCCTRGACTCTGAAGTGCAGCATGCTGAAAAAAGTCCATAGTGCGTTTGAAGATGAGGGGGACGCAGATTGACAGTTTGGTTTGGTGTGTGTGTTTTTCTATTGCATCCGTCTTCCGCTGCGAGGTGAGCTCAGAGACAGAGAGAGAGAGAGACACGGGCGGGAGGAAACGCTCTGCGCCACGCCGCGGCCTTGAGAGAGGGAGGGAAATCGGCTGCACATTGCATGAGACTCAATCATTGTTCGGTGGTGTCTGTGACAGTGGTCGTCAACACAGCATTAATTAAAAAAGAATACAAGCATAAAATATAAACATAAGGCCACAAAAGCCACAACTGCCTCCCATATCAATTCTGGGCCCAGCCAAATAACTCAATACAATAATACTTTCAAGATTTGTTTCCCCAGCTAGAGAGCCCAACTATCTAAGGGCTTAAGTGAAATGGATTATTCAACAGATAGAAGCGTGAGGAAGTAATTCATTGGAAACCAAGCATGCCGGCATTAGATCCTGTTTCACATGACAGGGCCTGGCAGTCCCGCTCTGCAGATGTGCAACTTGGCATAATATTGAGTAATTTCTAAAATAACCCGTTTTTTTCTAGTGTGTGTATGTGTGTGTGAGTAAGTGAGTGCGTGCAGGGGGTTTTGGGGGGACAGCTGTAACGGGATCACTTCATAAGTGATATAGCACTCCGGGTACCATAGCCCGCTACAAACCAGAGCTGTGGTACAAATGTTTTTCCAACATGGCATAGATTTATCCAAGCATATTGGGAGTAAAAAATAATAATTTTTCAGTTCCTTAATACAAGAAACGAAAGAGGTTGTAACTCTTGTGCTTGAGTTTGGTTCCCAAGACTCATTTTATGCAAACACACTCGAGTAATGTTGGCAATGTTTAAACAATTTCAAAACTCTGACATTGATGTTCATGTAAAAAGGAGCACAATGAATACTTCTCCTTTGGGAAGTTTATCAGCCTATGCAGTTGTCTGTTTCACTGTTTTGTTTCTGACAAGACGTTTACTAAGATGTGGTCTCGGATCACTCTGGTTTAAGTGAGAAGACAGTCTATTCAACGCCAGATAATGCAGGCGCTGAAATGCATTCGTTCTACATAGTTTCACATGGCAAGGGGTATTTTGCATCCCCTAAAAAGAAGGAGAAACAATGGCCTCTCACTCTGAATTTTCTAGAATGGATTATTGAAGAGGGTGAAGGGATGAACTACATTCCACAGGCCTGGTGGGAGAAAACAAGATGGCCGCCCGTCAGTGGGTGACATGTGGCTTTGTTGGCCCAGCAAGGGATGCCTCTCACGGCCATCATTGTGTCAGAGCTGGTTACTTCTAATCACAGTTGATGGGTAGGGACCAGGGGACGGATTTGCTGAGGTAGGGAGGGAGGGAGAGAGCCACAGCAAGCACGGCTTCATGATTCAAATCATAGCCGGTTAAAAAAGAACCATGACCACACATTGACAGCTTAAAATTTCACATGTTTAACTCAAATRGCAGGCAGTTAGAAGAGAGCCTTGAACCACCTCCACCCCACCCCACCCAGTAGGACCGCCGCAGATCAACCGTTGTCCCCATTCCTCACATCCCTTCCCTTCTGGCCTTAACCTGATTGAATGTTACTATTGGAATGCCCATTGGAATGCCCAGGATGGAATTCCATTGAATGGCCACTGACCTGACTCACTGCTTAGTGTCGGCACAAGGCACATACTCAATGATTAGCAACTAGACCATGGTGACCGTAGTGCTGCAGATCGGACGTCTTGACCTGCCTGGGCCTTATGACTGGCACAGCTACTTATGGAAACGGGCGGGTGGTCAGGGAATCCCATTCAGAGCTGCCTGACCATTAGAAATGACCTCTCATTGTTTAGCTATGGTGGGACCAAGGAAGAATAGCAATGTGAGGGTTTACCTAGACAACTTTTCTCTTATTGAGTATCAAAAAGTAGCCAAAAGGACGAGAATATAAAAAATATCTGTGGTATGGAGTTGTTGTTGTTTTGATACAAAATTGCTCTAGTTTATAACGCAATTCAGGTTAGAACCCATATTTATTTGAGCAGATTATATGGTTGCATCAGCTGGTGCCCAAATTCCTCAAATAGCAACTACTTCCCTTACCTACCCTCCTCTGGTATGTTGTCCTCTGTTGACTCCACACCAGTCAATGCATGATCACTCTTTAGGAATATAAACATGAGTTCGGTGCCAACCTAGCAACTGTGATGTGAGATCTAAATATCCCTCATCCACACTTTTCATGTCACAATCAGTGATGGATCCCTTTTAGTCCCCAATGTCATGTATAATTTCTTGTGGCAATGATGCGCATCCCAGCGTCATACATGCACATGTACACAGAGCATCACAGCAGACATACAGGAGTTGTACTCTCATGACGTGGCGTCTCTCAAATCTCACAAACAAAGCAGAGCTAGCAACAAAATCATCAACAACTGACTAAGGCCAAATGTGACAACGGTCTTAGAAAAGGCTGCTTTGATCATGTAATTCATCCCCGTACACAATTACAAGTGTTTATTAACTGTCTAATTGCCTTGACCACACACAGACTGAAATCATTCCACAGGCGTTAAGCTGAGTGTCCAAGTGTCACTGGTTAGACTGGATAACCTTAAATACCCTGGCAGGGAACAATTACTGTCACTTCATCAGATTCATCTGTAGGCCACAGATGATCATCTCAATGCACCTGTAAAGTAGGAATGAGACATACAGTTTCTATGTGTGAATAGTAATGTTGACAAAGGGAAATCTTGTCTGTACTATCTGATGATGATGTAGAACTTGGTGTAAACCGGGCGCAAACTATATGTGCGGAAATGCAAAGCCATGGCCATATCTTTTGAGATGTATACCAGATAGACAATGACGTTTGTGTGAAGTAAAATCAAACGAGTGGGAATAGAATCCCCCTGATTTCTGCACATGTGCAGTCAGGATGCGGGACCTCTCTGCCAACATTCTGAGTSTTCCCCAGCTCACCACCACCACACATGGGAATCCTATAGCATTTATCTTCTGGCACAGGCCAACTAAAAGTATGCTATATTTGTTTTCATAGCAATTTAATTACCACTATCCTTCTGCACAATAGACGAGGTCTTTATGTGGATCCTGAGTGATATGCAGTGCGTTAGAGACATAAGACTGTTTCCAATCCATCAGGGTGGTGGTGCACCTGTTCAGACCAAAACACTGTGGCCGATGATGGCATGTCTTCTTCGTAGAGATTCAGGGTGTCAGTGGGTGCATGTAGCCTATCACATTGCTGTCCTAGATTGAACATAATTAGTCACTGAGCTCATACTTGCACTTAGAAACTAGCCAAAGTGATGGTGTTGAATTGTGTCTGACCACAGATTGACTCTATCATGGTGTTTTTTTGCCAATAATTTTGTTACAGATGTGAAATGACATTCTCATGGCTTAGTTCATTGTCCTGAAAACATTGCTGGAATGTTCATGTAATGTTTCTGAAAAGATTGACTGTAGTGGCATTCCTTACATTTGAACAACGATATAATGACTATGTCCCTTCATTAGCCCTATACTGTAAAAGGAACCAAATAAAGATAAGCCCCCACAGCCATGTAACAGCTGGTGGACTGGGAGAGAAGGATGGGAAAGGAAAATAGTCTGACTTGTCACTGGGACACTGCCCTTCCCAGTGTGGCATTCGCTCTCCTTCAGGGGCCAGTCAGGGGCGAGGGGGGACCTGTGAAAGGGCCTGCAACTGGGAGAAAGGAGCCTCTCAGGGCCCATTGTGTGTGAATGCTGCAGCTCTTAGACCTGTCTGTCTCTCTATCTCTTCTCCAAGACACAGGCTTTCAGCCTCCTACTGACCCGCTCTCTCTCATTACCAAAGCAGCACGCCTGCTCTCTCTCTCTCTCTCTCTCTCTCTCTCTCTCTCTCTCTCTCCTTCTCTTCTCTCTTCTCTCTTCTCTCTCTCTCTCTCTCTCTCTCTCTCTCTCTCTCTCTCTCTCTCATTACCCCAGCCCCACGCTTGCTCTCTCTCTTTCTCTTTCATTACAACCCACCCCCACACACGGCTGTCTTGTATGTGTTATTGTCGAGTGCAATGGATGGTATGCAGTTGTGCTGACTCGTTTGTCATTGGATTTAACCCCTTTCGCTGTCCGTTGACCTTATTTGTCCATACACATCTCTAAACTTTAAGTTTATTTTCTAAGCTTCAATTCAAGACATTGTTGTTTTTCATAGCTGTGAACATGAATACCCTGTAGATGGGGTTTGCAGTCTAGCTAAATCTGTGTTCAGTGGTGAATTGACGGATTAAGTTCTCCATTCCAAACATGATATTGAGGCTAGATCCTATAATCGGAGAGATTTATATCCTCTACCTCTGTAATTAAAAGGCCTCCTAATACTTCACCCTAATACATATATATAGAACATTTAACTGCCCCACATATCAGGACAACAGCAGCTATTGGGATGTCAGCATCAAACTGGAAACACAAGGAGGTTGCCATAGTGACAGTCATCACTCACACACTACTCTAACCATCTCCATTTCGGGCCAGTGTTTTTGTCCTCTGGCCAGATCAGGGCACGTTTCTTGGAGGAAGTCAAAAGGGAAGTCTTACATTTATCATTCACAGTAAAGTTAGGAGTAGAAAGATTATTTAAAAATGAGAGGTTTAAACCGAGGGATGCCAAAATATGTTGACATTTCAATCTGTCACAGAACAAAGACATGTCAGTTTGTTGACAGGAAGACGGTATATCTACAGCACACACTCAATACTGTAGTTGTATTTATTTCAGAAAACCAATTTTCTGAAATAACACCAGACTATGGTTCAAACTATGGTCACAAGAGGAGACACAGAGTCCTCACTCCCTTAGCCTCCTCTGGTGAAGGCAGCACACTAGGAAACATGGCCAGAGACAGACCTCCGTCCGTCCAGGCTGAGGAGTTCTATCCATGCTGTCATCCATCTGGAGATGAGAACCTCACCACTGGCTCACCCACCGCCCAGTAGACAGATGCTTCCCAGGTCACGTCTCAGCTAGCACGCGTTGTATGGTCGACCGGTCGGCCCACTGGTCAGGCACCACTCCCTGCCTACAACCACTGTCTGACAGCTCCACTCTCAAACCAACCTGGACTCATCGGAAAAGCCTGGCTAGAGCCAGCCAGACAGAGGCTGGCCAGGGGACAGAGGGCCTGGGCTGCCTGGCTGGTGGTGTCTGACTAGGCCTGCCCTTGAGCCCCATCACCCTGTTCAAATGGTCATCTACATGGCCCAGGAAGCAGGCTATTATGGCCGGTGTGATGAGAGGTGTAGCTGTGGGTCGCAGAGCAGACCAGCCAGGCAGGGAGCAATGAATTAACTGTCTGGGAGTTAAAAATGGATTTTACTGCTGCTCCAGAGACCTAATGGCACTTCCCAATGAGGTCTAATGCATTTATGTATTTGTGGATTTATTGCAATTCAGCTCAATAAAACAGAGACACGTAAGGGCAGAAGTTTTCTTTGGAAAGATGATACATACATGTAGAAACCAGAAGACATTAAAATTAGAAACACATTAAGTTTTCCTTGCTTTCAGCCTCAAGACGCTAATTGATCAAACATAATTCCGGCAACTGACCACACATTGAAAGACGATGCAATTGCAGTGAAAAGTATCAGTATGAACTTGAAAGTCAATTAGTCTGTCAACTCAGAGAGTTTATGATTTTTATTTTCACAAATAGCTTGAAGCATTCATTTAACTTGCTGTGTTGTGTCGTGAGGACTCATAACAAAGGAGTCCATTAACACCCCATAATGATGCAGCCACTTGTTTCTCCTTGATTTGCATTTACAAKACAATTGTATTGATGTGTGACAATCTCTCACCCACAGAACTTAATAGACTAAACAAATAAGTCATTTGAGATTCCAGTCAGACTTGACTAATTTGCAGGCTTTCCCTGACTCAACCTTTGGTGTACCTCTTTGATCGAACATAGTCTATTGTTAAGCTGTCAGAGCACCATAAGTTAATTTAACTTCAAATAGAGACCGAGGCGCATGATTACTGGATGTTTTGTGGTACAAGATTTAAGGAAATAATTATTGTGGGGGATGTGAAATAGTTGATTGTGAGTTCACCCATCACTGGGTGGCCCTCTTTGTGGTCCTTCGAACCAGATGGTCTTAACCTGCCAGAGCAATACACAGAAACATGGAGTGGCTCACTCCCCTATTGAATGACTCTTGAGTGGGCGAGGGTTCACATACTGTATCATATAGGCTACTGCTCAGTTCATGATATCTGTGCACTTGAGTTTCATTCAAATGATCTGTTTCGTTATGTTTCATTGACCCGTCTCCTCTGTAGCAACCAGGTGGGGCTGGTAGGGTCACTGTGGAGCTTGGCAGAGCAGTGTCTACGGTGCCAGAGAAAGAGAAAGCTGTGGGGGGTTAAACCCTGAGATCAAAGGCCCAGTGATGGACCAATAGGCTCTGCTAGATCGTCAGTACGACCTCTGTGCATCCATCAGGCATTAGGGTTCCGGATTGTGGCTAGAAGTGGACCGTTTAGTGAGGTTGGGCTGGGGGGGGACTAGGACCAGCATAAACAAGAGAGGAAAACTGGGAGGAGGAGGAGGAGGAGGAAGAGGAGGAGGCGGAGGAGTGTTGGATTAAAACCCAACCATCCTTTCACTTCTACAAAACCACATGACGTTCATGTCCAAAGCCCTACATATTCAAAGGCATGTACTCCAGCCAGCTCCAACCCTGTGACACAGATGGAGACCGAAATATACAAGTGCAGGCCGACCGGTCTCTCTGATGTTGCCATCGGTGTGGTGTGCTCTGCTGACAGAAGGAGTTAGCCATCAATCCTCTGAAGATAGAGATAGACAAGTCCACTCATATTTACTTTCATATGGTACACAGCCAACGTGCTGAAACAGACAACGGCTGTGAATCAGAACGATGTCTCTGTTATCCTAAAAGGATTGATGGCTGGGGAACCTTGTAGTATAGTGGATCAGTTGTCCTGTCACCCAGGATAAGAGTTAAATGGTGAGATGACACAAACCTCCTCTATAGTAAAAACTAAAGCGAAGTTTTAAGTGCCAAGTAAGTATTGGTCTTAAGACTAAAAGGAAATTCATGAGCACCACAATGTGTACTTCACCAATGCCCCACCAAGGTTTTGCAGCACACAGCTTTGACCTAACACATTTGCTATGTTGATCTATTGTACTTCCAACAATGTGTAAGCAGGTTTCTTTGGATTCAAACCTTATCACAGCCTAATTTATACTCTTAGAGTAGGTGCTCCCACAGTATTGTGATTTGTACTGCATACAAGATAATGTATTGCATTCTTCCCACCCCACACTAAGACATTACCCCATTCCACTACCTTTTCCAAAAAATATATATATATTAAAGCAAGCTTTGCTTTTATGCTTACAACTCAATCAGGGTTGATTGAGCGTGTTTACACAGTAAAAAATCTCATCAAATGTATTTGTCACATGCGCCGAATACAACAGGTGTTGACTTTAACGTGAAATGCTCATTTACGAGCCCTTTCCCAACAATGCTGAGTTAAGAAGTAAGAACAATTTGCAAATAAAAAAAGGGAATAGAAACACAACAAAATAACAATTAGGCTATATACAAGGAGGACCGGTAGACAATGTGCAGGAGTACGAGGCAGTTGAGGTAACTCACACACACCATTTTTAATGGTATATCTACATAGGTGTACAGAGGCTCGTTATCAGCAACCATCACTCCTGTGTTCCAATAGCACAGCACGTTGTGTTAGCTAATCCAAGTTCATCATTTTAAAAGGCTAATTGATCATTAGAAAACCCTTTTGTAATTATGTTAGCACAGCTGAAAACTGTTGTTCTGATTAAAGAAGCAATACAACTGTCATTCTTTAGACTAGTTGAGTATCTGGAGCATCAGCATTTGTGGGTTCGATTACAGGCTAAAAATGGCCAGAAACAAAGACCTTTCTTCTGAAACTCGGCAGTCTATTCTTGTTCTGAGAAATGAAGGCTATTCCATGTGAGAAATTGCCAAGAAACTGAAGCTGGCTCTAACCAGGTTCGTGCCATAGGGGAGATCTTCGTGGGCTATACCTGGCCTTGTCTCAGGGTAGTAAGTTGGTGGTTTGAAGATATCCCTCTAGTGGTGTGGGGTGCTGTGCTTTGGCAAAGTGTGTGTTCTTATATCCTGCCTGGTTGGCCTTGTCCGGGGGTATCGTCGGACTGGGCCACAGTGTCTCCCGACCCCTCCTGTCTCAGCCTCCAGTAATTATGCTGCAATACTTTGTGTCGGGGGGCTAGGGTCAGTCTGTTATATCGGGAGTATTTCTCTGTCTTCCTCTCTCTCTCTCTCTCTCTCTCTCTCTCTCTCTCTCTCTCTTGCTCTCTCTCTCTTCTCTCTCTCTCTCTCTCTCTCTCTCTCTCTCTCTCTCTCTCTCTCTCTCTCTCTCTCGTCCTGCTCGCTCTCTTCTCGTATCTCTCTTCTCCTCTCTCTCTCACTCTCTCCTTTTCTCTCTCTCTTCTCTCTCTCTTCCGTCCTCTCTCTCTCTCGCTCTCTCTCTCTCTCTCTCTCTCTCTCTCTCTCTTCTCTCTCTCCTCACTCTCTCTCTCTCTCTCTCCTCTCTCTCTCTCTCTCTCTCTCTCTCTCTCTTTCTCTCTCTCTTCTCTTGGAGAACCTGAGCCCTAGGACCATGCCTCAGGACTACCTGGCCTGATGACTCCTTGCTGTCCCCAGTCCACCTGGTCGTGCTGCTGCTCCAGTTTCAACTGTCCTGCCTACGGCTATGGAACCCTGACCTGTTCACCAGACGTGCTACCTTGTCGCAGACCTGCTGTTTTTGACTCTCTCTCTCTACCACACCTGCTGTCTCTAACTCTGAATGATTGGCTATGAAAAGCCAAGTGATTATTATTATTTGACCCTGCTGGTCATCTATGAACATTTGAACATCTTGGCCTAGTACTGTTATAATCCCCACTCAGCACAGCCAGAAGAGGACTGGCCACCCCTCAGAGCCTGGTTCCTCTCTAGGTTTCTTCCCAGGTTCCTGCCTTTCTAGGGAGTTTTTCCAAGCCACTCTGCTTCTAAATCTGCATTGCTTGCTGTTTGGGGATTTAGGCTGGGCTTCTGTATAGCACTTTTGTGACATCGGCTGATGTAAAAAGGGCTTTATAAATACATTTGATTGATTGATTGATTGATTGAAACAGACGCCTCACAAGTCCTCAACTGGCAGCTTCATTAAATAGTAAACGCAAAACACCAGTCTCAACATCAACAGTGAAGAGGTGACTCCGAGATGCTGGCCTTCTAGGCAGAGTTGCAAAGAAAAAGCCATATCTCAGATTGGCCAATAAAAAGAAAAGATTAAGATAGGCAAAAGAACACAGACACTGGACAGAGGAAGATTGGAAAAAAAGTGCTATGAACAGACGAATCTAAGTTTGAGGTGTTCGGATCACAAAGAAGAATATTCGTGAGACGCAGAATAAATGAAAAGATGCTGGAGGAGTGCTTGATGCCATCTGTCAAGCATGGTGGAGGCAATGTGATGGTCTGGGGGTGCTTTGTTGGTGGTAAAGTGGGAGATTTGTATAGCGTAAAAGGGATCTTGAAGAAGGAAGGCTATCACCCATGCCATACCCTGTGGACAGCGCATAATTGGAGCTAATTTCCTCCTACAACAGCACAATGACCCAAAGCACAGCTCCAAACTATGCAATAACTATTTAGGGGGAGCAGCTTGACCATATGGTACATAAAAAGCGCCCATCAAGCCAATCCAACTTGTGGGAGGTGCTTCAGGAAGCATGGGGTGAAATCTCTTCAGATTACATCAACAAATTGGCAACAAGAATGCCAAAGGTCTGCAAGGCTGTAATTGCTGTAAATGGAGGATTATTTGTGTCACGTTCCTGACCTTATTTCCTTTGTTTAGCCTTTGTTTAGTTGGTCAGGAAGTGAGCTGGGTGGGTATATTCTATGTTATGTGTTTCATTGGTTTAGGGTTGTCTAATTGGCCTGATATGGTTCTCAATCAGAGGCAGGTGTTTTACGTTGTCTCTGATTGGGAACCATATTAAGGTAGGCTGTTCTCACTGTTTGTTTGTGGGTGATTGTTCCTGTTCGTTGCGTTCTTTGTTTTATAGGTTCACATGTTCAGGACTGTAGCGTCGTTGGTTTCGTTTTGTTTATTGTTTTTGTTCGTGTAAAAGAAGTATTCATATAAATATGGATACATACCACGCTGCGATTTGGTCCTCCTCTCTTCCACCCAACGACGAGAGTCGTTACAATTTGACGAAAGCAAAGTTTGAAGGACACAATTATTATTTAAATAAAAAATCATTATTTATAACGTTGTCAACGTTTTGACTATTTATTTTGCAACTAATTTCATGTTTTCATGGAAAACAAGGACATTTCTAAGTGACCCCAAACTTTTGAACAGTAGTGTATATATATATATTATTATATAATTTAAAAAATCCTCATCAATCTACACACAATATCCCATAATGACAAAGTGAAAACAGGTTTTTAGAAATGTTTGCAAATGTATTTAAAATTTATAAAAATAATACAGAAATACCTTATTTACATATGTTTTCAGACTCTCTGCTATGAGACTATAAATTGAGCTCAGGTGTATGATGTATCCACTGATGATCCTTGAGATGTTTCTACAACTTGATTGAAGTCCACCTGTGGTAAATGCAATTGTTGGACATGATTTGGAAAGGCACACACCTATCTATATAAGGTCTCACAGTTGACAGTGCTTGTCAGAGCAAAAAACCAAGCCATGTCCGTAGAGCTCCGAGACAGTATTGTGTCGAGTCACAGATCTGGGGAAGGGTACCAAAATGTTTACGCAGCATTGAAGGTCCCCAAGAACACAATGGCCTCTTTTATTCTTAAGGAAAAAGTTTGTAACCACCAAGACTATTCCAAGAGATGGCTGCCCGGCCAAACTGAGCAATCGGGAGAGAAGGGCCTTGGTCAGGGAGGTGACCAAGAACCCGATGGTCACTCTCTGGCAGAACTCCATAGTTCCTCTGTGGAGATGGGAGAACCTTCCAGAAGGACAACCATCTCCGCAGCACTCTACCAATCAGGCTTTTATGGTAGAGTGGCCAGACGGAAGCCACTCCCCAGTTAAATGCACATGACAGCCCACTTGGAGTTTGCCAAAAGGCACCTAAAGGACTCTCAGACCATGAGAAACAAGATTCTCTGGTCTGATGAAACCAAGATTGAACTCTTTGGAATGAATGCCAAGAGTCACGTCTGGAGGAAACCTTGCACCATCCCTACGGTAAAGTGTGGTGGTAACATCATGCTGTGGGGATGTTTTTCAGCGGCAGGGACTGGGAGACTAGTCAGGATTGAGGGAATGATGAACAGAGCAAATGACAAAGATCCTTGATGAAAACCTGTTCCAGAGTGCTCAGGACGTCAGACTGGGGTCGATGTTTCACCTTCCAACAGGACAACGACCCTAAGCACACAGCCAAGACAATGCAGGAGTGGCTTTGGGACAAGTCTTTGAATGTCCTTGAGTGGCCCAGCCAGAGCCCGGACATGAACCCGGTCAAACATCTCTGGAGAGACCTGAAAATAGCTGTGCAGCAACGCTCCCCATCCAACCTGACAGAGCTTGAGAGGATCTACAGAGAAGAATGGGAGAAGTTCATCAAATACAGGTGTGCCAAGCTTGTAGTGTCATAGCAAAGAATACTTATGTAAATGTGGTATTTCAGTTTGCAAAAATTTCCACAAACCTGTTTTTGCTTTGGCATTATGGGGTTGTTGAGGATCTGAGGACCCATGCCAAATCTTTTCAGGCTCATGAGGGGGAATAGGCATTGTTATGCCCTCTTCACGACTGTCTTGGTGTGCTTGAACCATGTTAGTTTGTTGGTGATGTGGAAACTAAGGAACTTGAAGCTCTCAACCTGCTCCTCTACAGCCCCATAGATGAGATTGGGGCGTGCTCGGTCCTCCTTTTCCTGTAGCTCACAATCATCTCCTTTGTCTTGATCACATTGAGGGAGAGGTTGTTGTCCTGGCACCACATAGCCAGGTCTCTGACCTCCTCCCTATAGGCTGTCTCGTCATTGTCTCTGATCAGGCCCACCACTGTTGTGTCATCGGCAAACTTAATGATGGTGTTGGTGTCGTGCCTGYCCGTGCAGTCAAGAGTACAGGGAGTACAGGAGGGGACTGAGCACGCACCCCTGAGACGCCACTGTGTTGAGGATCAGTGTGGTGGATGTGCTGTTCCCTACCCTTTCCACCTGGGGACGGCCCGTCAAGAAGTCCAGGATACAGTTGCAGAGGGATGTGTTTATTCCCAGGGTCCTTAGCTTATTGATGAGCTTTGAGGGCACTATGGTGTTGAACGCTGAGCTGTAGTCAGTGAATAGCATTCTCACATAGGTGTTCCTTTTGTCCAGGTGGGAAAGGGCAGTGAGGAGTACAATAGAGATTACATTTTGTGGATCTGTTAGGGCGGTATGCAAATTGGAGTAAGGTCTAGGGTTTCTGGGATAATGGTGTTGATGTGAGCCATGACCAGCCTTTCAAAGCACTTCATGGCTACAGACGTAGTCATATAGGCAGGTTACCTTAGTGTTCTTGGGCACAGGGACTATGGTGTTCTGCTTAAAACATGTTGGTATTACAGACTCAGACAGGGAGAGGTTGAAAATGTCAGTGAAGACAATTGACAGTTGGTCAGCGCATGCTCGCAGTACACGTCCTGGTAATCCGTCTGGCCCTGGGCCTTGTGAATGTTGACCTGTTTAAAGGTCTTACTCACATTGGCTGCAGAAAGCGTGATGACACAGTCTTCCAGAACAGCTGATGCTCTCACGCATGTTTCAGTGTTATTTGCCTCAAAGCGATCATAGAAGTAGTTTAGCTCGTCTGGTAGACTTGTGTCACTGGGCAGCCCCCGGCTGTGCTTCCATTTGTAGTCTGTAATGGTTTGCAAGCCCTTCTACATCCGACGAGCGTCGGTGCCGGTGTAGTACGATTCGATGTTAGTCCTGTATTGACACTTGCCTCTTTGATGGTTCGTCAGAGGGCATAGCGGGTTTTCTTATAAGAGACGGTAGCAGCAACATTATGTACAACATAKGTTTTTTTTAAAGTTACAAACAACTCAAAAAAACAAACATAAAAACACAATCAATTAGAAGCACTTGAAACGTCAGCCATCTTCTCTGGCGCTGTCTTACAATTGATACATGGATTGTGTATGTGTGCCATTCGGATGTTGAATGGGCAAGACAAAATATTTAAGTGCCTTTGAACGAGTTAAGGTAGTAGGTGCCAGGCGCACCGGTTTGTGTCAACCGCAACTCTTCTGGGTTTTTCACACTCAACAGTTTTCCATGTATATCATGAATGCTCTACCACCCAAAGGACATCCAGCCAACTTGACACAACTATGAGAAGTATTGGAGTCAACATGGGCCAGCATCCCTGTGGACTGCTTTCGAAACTTTGCAGAGTCAAATTGAGACTGTTCCGAGGGCAAAAATATGTATTATTTCACTAGCAGGACACTTTAAAGTCCATTATCCCTCTGAAGAGTATCATTTAGGATGGTTGAGAAAGTTTGAAACCCAAGCAACCTCCCTACACAATGTTGGAAGTACAGTAGACCAACATAGCTACTGTAGTAGTACAAAGCTGTGTGCTGGAAAACCTTGGTAGAGCAAGGTTTACTTTCTTTTTCAGCTTCAGACCAGTGCTTACTTCTCACTTAAAACATTGTTTTATGTTTTTAATTTCCATGGTTTTTACACCGGACGGTGATTAGGCAACATTATTATACAACATTATAATACAGCATAACACAGTAATAAAAGTACACAATAATGACAAATGGCAACAGAAATAATGTAGTTATTATTTTTTATTTAATTTCCCACACAACATACATAGGTGCTACTGATAGTGTGCGATGTACTGTGCGCATATGGATGAGCGTGTCGTTTTTCCAGTTCCACGTGGGCCAACTTGTAAAATTTCTTAGCTTCTCACATGACAGAAAGTGGCGCCTGAAAAGGAGAAACGTTTACAACCTGTGCAACTTATGGCATGCATTTGTACCGTAGGGATGGCTTACATCTGATGGATGAGGGCAAAGACATCTTCCTTGAGAGTTTGAGAGCTATATGTGACTGCTCTCTCTTCCTTAGTAGCAAGACGCACACACTAGTACTAGTACACGTCACACTCCCTGTCCCTAGCTAGCAAGCTTCCTTTTCCATCTCATCCAACTGGTGTAAGCTAGACAGACAAAGACAGGGAAAGATGATGCTCAGTACTGGATTTTACCCACCTCTGTAGACAGACAGACAGACAGACAGACAGACAGACAGACAGACAGACAGACAGACAGACAGACAGACAGACAGACAGACAGACAGGGGAAGATGATGTTCAGTACTGGAGTTTACCGATCTATGTACACAAGCCACTGTCTGACACAGCACAAGGCAATGGCATGTAGCGCTGTCGTTTACAATACTTTTTAAATRWTTTTTTTTTTTTTACTGTATCTGAGTGCGAGTTGAACCGTTGCGAAAAGTACCTCATTGAAATGATTGTAAAGTCTGATCTCTTCTCACAGTTGGCAGATAATTTCTTAGCTTGTTGACAACGTCTCGAGTGCTCTGAAAGCTAACCAAAACATTCAAAATGCAAAATATTTTCCAAATGTCCAAGGAATTGGGCTGTGGGGTATCGAGTTCTGTGGTCTCAGCTGTGTAGCACATTGATGTTTTATCAATTGAGAACAGATCACTCAGAGCATGGCATTCTGGGCCATTTTCATGTTTCTGGCTTGGACCTGGTTTGTAAATGCAAGAAAACAATGCTCCTTTCTTTCTTCAATTCTCTCTTTATTATTGCCATTTAATTCTAGCATTCAAGAGCAAGAGGATTATTACCATTGACAAAATGGCGTTTGTTTTCTTGTGTTTTACATGCCTGCTACTGGTCAAACAGTCACTGGTAAGTTCCAAAGCATTTTGTCCTCTGTTTCTTTTGAGGAGGGTGGGGTTGGGGTTTAGAGGAAGGGGCCAGTTTCAAATTTAAACTTTCAATGGATGTGCTAAGAAAAGCTGTGAAGGGTCTCTCTGAGTTTTCCCTAGGTGGAGTCTGCTTTTAGAACCCCAACCTCACTTAATGAAAAAAACAAACGCTAGGAAGAAAATATCCTCAAGGAAAAGCCGTGGCCTAGCCAACCACCGGACACCGAGACGCACTGCACAAAGCGCATGTGGGCTGTCTTCGAACTCCCCCCACCAATGTATCTATGTAGAAACCCACTTCCCTATGGGATCTGTCTGTCTGCCTCCAAAAGACACACACTAATTCATACAAAGCAACACTTATATATTGAACCTTTATTTAACTGGGCAAGTCGGTTAAGCACAAATTCTTATTTACAATGACGGCCTACCAAACCCAGATGCCGCTGGGTCAATTGTGCACCGCCCAATCATGGCTAGATGTGATACAAACTGGATTCGAACCAGGGGCTGTCGTGACGCCTGTTGCACTGAGATGCAGTGCCTTAGACCGCTGTACCACTCAGGAGCCTGTACAGCCACTCATACATACAGACTCTCATACATACAGTACAGACACTAAGAGTTAACCAACAATGCCGTTTTAAGAAAATTACCTAAATAAAGTAATAAATAAAAGTAACAAATAATTAAAGAGCAGCAGTAAAATAACAATAGCAAGGCTATATACACGGGGTACCAGTACAGAGTCAATGTGTGAGGGCACTGGTTAGTAGAGGTAATTGAGGTAATATGTACATCTAGGTAGAGTTGTTAAAGTGATTATGCATAGATAATAACAGAGAGTAGCAGCAGCGTAAAATGGGGGGGGGGGGGGGGGGGGTGAAATAGTCTGGGGTAGCCATTTGATTAGATGTTCAGGAGCCTCTTGGACCTAGACTTGGAGCTCCGGTACCGCTTGCCATGCGGTAGCAGAGAGAACAGTCTATGACTAGGGTGGCTGGAGTCTTTGACAATTTTTAGGGCCTTCCTCTGACACCGCCTGGTATAGAGGTCCTGAATGGCAGGAAGCTTGGCCCCGGTGATGTACTGGGCAGTACGCACTACCCTCTGTAGTGCCTTACGGTCGGAGGCCAAGCAGTTGCCATACCATCAARCAATCAAATGTATTTATAAAGCCCTTTTTACATCAGCCGATGTCACAAAGTGCTATACAGAACCCCAGCCTAAAACCCCAAACAGCAAGCAATGCAGATGTAGTAGCATGGTGGCTAGGAAAAACTCCCTAGAAAGGCAGGAACCTAGGAAGAAACCTAGAGAGGAACCAGGCTCTGAGTGTTGGCCAGTCCTCTTCTGGCTGTGCCGGGTGGAGATTATAACAGAACACGGCCAAGATGTTCAAACGTTCATAGATGACCAGCAGGGTCAAATAAGTTAGAGACCAGCAGGGTCAAATAATAATAATCACAGTGGTTGTAGATGGTGCAACAGGTCAGCACCTCAGGAGTAAATGTCAGTTGGCTTTTCATAGCCGATCATTCAGAGTTAGAGACAGCAGGTGTGGTAGAGAGAGAGAGTCGAAAACAGCAGGTCCGGGACAAGGTAGCACGTCCGGTGAACAGGTCAGGGTTCCATAGCCGTAGGCAAAACAGTTAAAACTGGAGCAGCAGCACAACCAAGTGGACTGGGGACAGCAAGTAGTATTCCAGATATAACAGACTGACCCTAGCCCCCCGACACAAACTATTGCAGCATAATTACTGGAGGCTGAGACAGGTGGCGTCGGGAGACACTGTGGCCCCTTCCGACAATACCCCGGGACAGGGCCAACCAGGCAGGATATAACCCCACCCACTTTGCCAAAGCACAGCCCCCACACCACTAGAGGGATATCTTCAACCACCAACTTACTACCCTGAGACAAGGCCGAGTTTAGCCCACGAAGATCTCCCCCACGGCACGAATCCGAGGGGGGCGCCAACCAGGACAGGAAGATCACGTCAGAGACTGAACCCACTCAAGTGACGCACCCCTCCTAGGGACGGCATGGAAGAGCACCAGTAAGCCAGTGACTCAGCCCCCATAATAGGGTTAGAGGCAGAGAATCCCAGTGGAGAAAGGGGAACCAGCCAGTTAGAGACAGCAAGGGTGGTTCGTCGCTCCAGTGCCTTTCCGTTCACCTTCACAGTAAAACCATGAAATCAGCCCTAGCCTTAACGGGAAGCCAGTGTAGAGAGGCTAGCACTGGAGTAATATGATCACATTTTTTGGTTCTAGTCAAGATTCTAGCAGCCGTGTTTAGCACTAACTGAAGTTTATTTAGTACTTTATCCGGGTAGCCGGAAAGTAGAACATTGCAGTAGTCTAATCTAGAAGTGACAAAAGCATGGATACATTTTTCTGCATCATTATTAGACAGAAAGTTTTGGATTTTTTGGTTGTTGGTTGTTACGTAGATGGAAAAAAGCTGTCTTTGTAACAGTCTTGATATATTCGTAAAAAGAGAGATCAGGTTCCAGAGTAACGCCAAGGTCCTTTACAGTTGTATTTGAGACGACTGTACAACAATCAAGATTAATTGTCAGATCTAACAGAAGATCTCTTTGTTTATTGGGACCTAGAACTAGCATCTCTGTTTTGTCCGAGTTTAAAAGTAAACAATTTGCCGCCATCCACTTTTTTCTTCCAGGAAGGGCCATTTTTTCTTCCAGGGATGGCAATTTTGGGGCTTCACCATGTTTCATTGAAATCTACAGCTGTGTATTGTCTGCAAAGCAGTGAAAGTTAACATTATGTTTCTGAATGACATCACCAAGAGGTAAAATATATAGTGAAAACAATAGAGGTCCTAAAACTCAACCTTGAAGAACACCGAAATTTACAGTTGATTTGTCACACGACAAACAATCCAGAGAGACAAACTGGTATCTTTCCAACAGATAAGATCTAAACCAGGCCAGAACCTGTCCGTGTAGACCAATTTGGGTTTCCTAACTCTCCAAAAGAATGTGGTGATCGATGGTATCAAAAGCAGCACTAAGGTCTAGGAGCACGAGGACAGATGCAGAGCCRTGGTCTGACGCCATTAAAATATAATTTACCACCTTCACAAGTGCTGTCTCATGGCTATGATGGGGTCCAAAACCAGACTGAAACATTTCATATACATTGTTGGTCTTCAGGGAGGCAGTGAGTTGCTGCGCAACAGCTTTTTCAATTTTGTTTGAGAGGAATGGGAGATTTGATATAGGTCGATAGATTTTCACATTTTCTGGGTCAAGGTTTGGCTTTTTCAAGAGAGGCAGAAAACAGTTTTCAACCAGCAATTGAGTTGTGAGACTCTGCTGTAGAGCTCATCACTCCCCCTAACTGTGAGGGGGGCCAGATACAATTACTCGATGCCGACACATCTGTCTAGCTGATTTACACGCTGAGGCTATGTTGGGCTTGGTGACCTCTGACTGTTTCATCCTAATATCATTGGTGCCGACATGCATAACAATATCCCTATACTCTCTACACTCGCCAGTTTTAGCCTTAGCCAGCACCATCTTCAGATTAGCCTTAACGTCGGTAGCCCTGCCCCCTTGTAAACAGCGTATGATCGCTGGATGATTATTTTTAAGTCTAATACTGCGGATAATGGAGTCGCCAATGACTAGGGTTTTCAATTTGTCAGAGCTAATGGTGGGAGCCTTCAGCGTCTCAGACCCCTTAACGGGTGGAGGAGAGACCAGAGAAGGCTCGGCCTCTGACTCCGACTCGTTGCTTAATTGGGAGAACTGGTTGAAAGTTTCTGTCAGCTGAATGAGCGACACCGGTTGAGCATTCCTACAGCATTTCCCTCCAGAAGCCATGAGAAAGTTGTCCGTCTGCGGGGACCGTCCGAGGGGATTTATACCACCATCTGTACTTATTTGTGGCACAGACGCTGTTTCATCCTTCCTAACGATTGCGTATGAAGCTGGGCTTGCAGCACGGCTATCCTCACCATTAGGTGATTGTTCTCCTCTATATTATAAGTACAACGACTGCAATTAAAAGGCATAATGTTAATGTCACGCAAGTACTTAGCTTCGACTGGTAAGGTCCTGTAGAACGTACGGGGTGAAAAGGTTGAATGAAAAAAGTTGAGCGAGGGAAAATATTTAAATATAAAACGGTAATTAAAAAAGAATAACCGTAATCTTCTGCAGGTAGCAAAGTAACGCTAGCAACAAAACACACAGCATCACGTAAACAAGTCCACAAGTTGTGACAGGAAATTACATAATCTCCAGTGATAACTTGTTCACCAGGCAGTGATGCAACCCATCAGGATGCTCTCCATGGTGCAGCTATAGAACCTTTTGAGGATCTGAGGACCCATGCCAAATATTTTCAGTCTCCTGAGGGGCAATAGGTTTTGTCGTGCCCTCTTCACGACTGTCTTGGTGTGCTTGGACCATGTTAGTTTGTTGGTGATGTGGACGCCAAGGAACTTGAAACTCTCAACCTGCTCCACTACAGCTCTGTCGATGAGAATGGGGCCGTGCTCGGTCCTCCTTTTCCTGTAGTCCACAATCATCTAATTTGTCTTGATCACATTGAGGGATAGGTTGTTGCCCTGGCACCACACGGCCAGGTCTCTGACCTCCTCCCTATAGGCTGTCTCGTTGTCGGTGATGACACTGTTGTGTCATCGGCAAACTTAATGATGTTGGAGTCGTGCTTGGCCGTGCAGTTATGAGGAAACAGGCTGTACAGGAGGGGATTGAGCATGCACCCCTGAGGTGCCCCTGTGTTGAGGATCAGGGTGGCAGATGTGTTGTTATCTACCCTTACCACCTGGAGGTGGCCCATCAAGAAGTCCAGGATATAGTTGCAGAGGGAGGTGTTTAGTCCCAGGGTCCGTAGCTTAGTGATGAGCTTTGATGGCGCTATAGTGTTGAACTCTGAGCTGTAGTCAATGAATAGCATTCTCACATACAGTAGGTGTTCCTTTTGTCCAGGTGTGAAAGGGCAGTGTTGAGTGCAATAGAGATTACATCATCTGTGGATCTGTTAGGACAGTATGCAAATTGGAGTGGGTCTAGGGTTTCTGGGATAATGGTGTTTATGTGAGCCCTGACCAGCCTTTCAAAGCACTTTATGCATACAGACGTGAGGGGTCGGTAGTAATTTAGGCAGGTTACCTTGGTGTTCTTGGGCACAGGGACTATGGTGTTCTGCTTGAAATATGTTGGTATGACAGACTCAGACAGGGAGAGGTTGAAAATGTCAGTGAAGACAATTGACAGTTGGTCAGCGCATGCTCGGAGTACACATCCTAGTAATCTGTTTGGCCCTGCGGCCTTCTGAATGTTGACCTGTTTAAAGGTCTTACTCACATCGGCTGCGGAGAACGTGATCACACAGTCGTCCGGAATAGCTGGTGCGCTCAAGAATGTTTCAGTGTTACTTTGCTCGAAGCAAGCATTGAAGTAATTTAGCTCATCCGGTAGGCTTGTGTCACTGGGCAGCTCTCGGCTGTGCTTCCCTTTGTAGACTGTAATAGTTTGCAAGCCCTGCCACATCCGACAAGCGTTGGAGCCGGTGTAGTACGATTCGATCTTAGTCCTGTATTGATGCTTTGCCTGTTTGATGCTTCGTCGGAGGGCAGAGCAGGATTTCTTATAAGCGTCCCGGTTAGAGTCCCGCTCCTTGAAAGCGGCAGCTCTACCCTTTAGCTCAGTGCGGATGTTGCCTGGAATCCATGGCTTCTGGTTGGGGTATGTACGTACAGTCACTGTGGGGATGACGTCATCGATGCACTTATTGATGAAGCCAGTGACTAATGTGGTGTACTCCTCAATGCCAGCGGAAGAATTCTGGAACATATTCCAGTCTGTGCTACAAAAACAGTCCTGTAGCTTAGCATCTGCTTCATCTGACCACTTTTTTATTGACCGAGTCACTGGTGCATCCTGCTTTAATTTTTGCTTGTAAGCAGGAATCAGGAGGATCGAATTATGGTCAGATTTGCCTAATGGAGGGCAAGGGAGAATTTTGTGCGCGTATCTGTGTGTGGAGTAAAGATGGTCTAGAGTTTTCTTTTCCTCTGGATGCACATTTAACATGCTAATAGAAATGAGGTAAAACGGATTTAAGTTTCCATGCATTAAAGTCCTCGGCCATTTGGTGCCACTGTTCGCTTATGGCGATATACAGCTCATTGAGGGCGGTCTTAGTGCCAGCATCGGTCTGTGGTGGTATTTAGACAGCTACGAAAAATACAGATGAAAACTCTCTAGGTGGATAGTGTGGTCTACAGCTTGTCATGAGATACTCTATCTCAGGCGAGCAAAACCTTGAGACTTCCTTAGATYTCGTGCACCAGCTGTTGTTTACAAATATACAGTACATAGACCGCAACCCCTTGTCTTACCAAAGGCTGCTGTTTTTCCTGCCGATACAGTGTATAACCCGGTAGCTGTATGTTATTCATGTCGTCGTTCAGCCACGACCTGGTGAAACATAAGATATTAACGTTTTTAATGTGTCGTTAGTAGGATATACAAGCTTTTAGTTCATCCAATTTATTATCCAGCGATTGTACAATAGTATGGAAAAGGCAGATTATCCACTCGTCGCCTGATCCTCACAAGGCACCCCGACCTCCTTCCGCAAAATCTCTGTCTCTTTCTCCTGCGAATGACGGGTATGAGGGCCTGTTCGGGTGTCTGGAGTAAATCTCTCTCGTCTGACTCATTAAAGAAAAATTCTGCGTCCAATTCAAGATGAGTAATCGCTGTTCTGATGTCCAGAAGCTCTTTTCGGTCATAAGAGATGGTAGCAGCAACATTACGTACAAAATAAGTTACATACAATGCGAAAAAAAAAAAAAAATAGCACAGTTGGTTAAGAGCCAATAAAATGGCAGCCATCCTCTCCTGCGCCATCACAACAAAACTCATCGCCATTACAAATGTCCTCACTTCTCTGAGTTTTTGTTGATTTACTATTCTTGTGAGGACTTCTGGTACGCACAAGTATCGTAAAACGTGTTAAACCCCACACACCACACACACACCCAACACAAACAAACACACACAACAACACACACACACACACACACACACACACACACACACACACACACACACACACACACACACACACACACACACACACACACACACACACACACACACACACACACACACACACACACACACACACCACACACACACACACACACACACACACACACACACCCATCTGCTCAGCCTGGGGTTGGACCCATCACATCATGTAAGAGTACTGATGCTGTCTTAACTGTAGCTGTGGGGCCTGACTGAAGGAATCACCACATAAGTATTAACCTTGCCTGTATTTTACGAGCACCGCTTACCGCCCCTGTCCAACATAAACAGGTGTGCTGGCAAAATGACTCCCTAGGCAAATGTCTCGTCTCCACATACAACTTTCACCTTCACATTATCTATTCATCTGAAATGATTTAAAGTTTTGCTTACGTATAGTTAGTAAATATCAAATGTCTAACACATTTACCCTGAAGAATTTGAATAAATCATCTCTAAATAGATATTACTGCTGAAATTTCAATGAATAGCACATTTTTTATATTCTAAGAGGTGTGCTCAAATTTGTCGCAAACAAAAACATCAACATTTGCTTGTAGATTATGACCCCTATCGTTGTCTTTGTTAGTCTCAATAAGAAAGTGATTATTTAGAATGAATATGCAACTAATAGATATTGGTTGACCATTTCCTGGAATTATGCAAATGTAATGTAGCCTCCTGAACCAGCCTCTAACAAGTAATGTGTGTTAAAGTTAAAGTTTGAAGCCAAGAAGACTACATATAGTAAGTTGTACTGTTGAATAAATGAAGGTAATTAGAATCATTCTAAAGGGGGGATTACAAGTTGAATCCTATAGATGAAGACTACACCAATACAACAATGTAGTACGATGCAGGGTAGTGGGGTAGTCAGGTATACTGAACGCAACATACAACAATTTCAAGGATTTTACTGAGTTACAGTTCATATAAGGAAATCAGTCAATTTAAATACATTGATTAGGCCCTAATCTATGGATTTCACTTGACTGGGCAGGGGTGCAGCTGTGGGTGTGCCTGGGAGGGCATAAGCCCACCCACTTCGGAGCCAGGCCCACCCACTTTGGAGCCAGGCCCGGCCAATCAAAATGAGTTTTCCTCACAAAAGGTCTTTATTACAGAAATAAATACTCCTCAATTTCATCAGCTGTCCATGTGGCTGGTCTCAGACAATCCCACAGGTGAAGAGGCCAGATATGGAGCTCCTGGACTGGCGTGGTTACACATTTTTTTATTTTTTTATTTTTACATTTAACCTTTATTTAACTAGGCAAGTCAGTTAAGACCAAATTCTTATTTACAATGAATGCCTACACCGGCCAAACCCGGATGACACCGGGCTAATTGTGCGCCACCCTATGGGACTCTCAATCACAGCCAGTTGTGATACAGCCTGGAATTGAACCAGGGTGTCTGTAGTGAAGCCTCAAGCACTGAGACGCAGGGCCTTAGACCGCTGCGCCACTCGCGTGGTCTGCAGTTTTGAGGCCGGTTGGACGTACTGCCAAATTATCTACAACGATGTTGAAGGCAGCTTATGGTAGAGAAATGAACATTCAATTATTTGGTAACAGCTCTGGTGGACATTCCTGCAGTCAGCATCCCAATTGCATGCTCTCTCAAAACTTGAGACATCTGTGGCATTATGTTGTGTGACAAAACTGCACATTTTAGAGTGGCCTTTTATTGTCCCCAGCACAAGCAGCACATGTGTAATGATCATGCTGTTTAATCAGCTTCTTGATATGCCTCACCTGTCAGGTGGATGGATTATCTTGGCAAAGGAGAAATGTTCACTAACAGGGATGTAAATACATTTGTGCACACAATTTGAGAGAAATAAGCTTTTTGTGAGTATGGGAAATTTCTGATATCTTTTATTTCAGCTATTGAAACATGGGACCAACACTTCACATGTTGCATTTATATTTTTGTTCAGTATATATTTAAGAAGTCTCTGACTGGGGTCTGATGTTACGATCCCGGCTTCGCCATGCGGTCTATGATGTCACTCAGGCCTCTGCCTTTGAATAGCCATGTGTTCCTTGCCACTAATATCAAACAGACGATGCGAAACCTCAAAATGGCGGTCTTTCAATAAGACAAGCAGTCAAAACAATGTAAAATAACTGATGAGAAACACCATTCTAACCTAACAGCAGATAAAAGGCCATGTGATTTTGGAACTGGGTACAGTACTGTGTTGTAACCTTTGATGCACCAGAGGAATAGGTCCTGTTGACTTGGCAAAAATAGTTTGCACCTATTTTCTATTGATTCCATTTACTGGAAGAACACTTCATGAGATTTGGTGTGTTGTTCTTAGATCACAGAAAAGGATAACATGCATTTTAGATCTGAAATACATTTTAGAGCTAATAGAGATCCGTGGACATCAGCTGATTTACCTCTCAGGAACACTGAAGTCAGACTAAGCGACATATTCAATCTGTATGGCGTTACAGCGTGGTTGAAATGTAAAGACAATGTTCCCGCGTTAGCAGTAAATGCCGGCTCAATCGTAAATTTCCGTAAAATGTATAATTCGCAGTCTGTAACGCTTCAGCGATACAGATTGAATTGAGTCTAAGATTACAATCAAATGACATATTATACTGTAAAAATTCTTACATCACGTTACAGAGTGCTACCATACCAGGACAGACTGTTTCAGCAGCACAGTAGTGCCTCAGGACTTTCTGTTCAGCTCATCAAAAGCCATCATCCCACTGGGCACATTGTCAATTCAATGTCTATTGATGTTCAGTGTCTGGAAGACAACAGTCCTTCCTTTCTTCTCTCTTGAGCCCTGGAAAATCTCAAACGTCAACTCCAACGACTCCTGACTCCTTGAATTTACCCCCCCACCCCCCCGGTTTTGAGGAGATTTATTTTTCACCACCCTCGCCTCTCTCCCCAACCGCAGCTGTGTCTTATCTGTGATGGCCAGCCTCTGATCCTAAGGTTCTCGTTTGTTTCACAGAAGTTATAAATTACTGGGCGGAGCCAGATCCCCAGATCCCCTGAGCCAAGCTGGAGGAATCTATAGTGCTTTTGTCAATTCTTAAATGTTAAGGGAAAAGACAGAGGAAACCCTAACACCTACACTGGTGTTTTCCGGTAGTTCTGTGCAAGGCAGGACTAGCTAACGTCTTTGTTACCTCTTTAGTGACCACCCCATATCTATTCTACATAGAGCTGGTCTGATACTTGAAGCTGACAGTTGGTTCTTGTGCCTCTGGGTTGACTCAGGCCCATTAGACCATAGGCGGTAACTAACGCTGCCCCATTTCCAGAAGCAGTGAATGAGGATGTTTGTCATCTGATGCAGAACAACACTGCATGGTCAATGTGTGCACTTCAATGGGTCTGAGCAGCAAAGACTTCCAGAAAAAAAGGAGAGAAAACATTCACTAGAATTGATCAGGAACTCACGAGGGAGGGCATCCAGCTTCCTGTCCTCTCTTCATCCTCTCTTTGCTCTGTGCTGTGGGCAACCAACTGGTCTCAAATGAGACTTGGCAGCCTTTTGGGCCTCTCTTCTGTTCTTTAGACTCCGACTGTGTCTCAAATGGCACCCTATTCCCTATATAGTGCATTACTTCTTACCAGAGCCCTAATAGGGTGCCATTTTGGATGCACCCTCAGTCATCTTTAAGTTAACGGATCTCGTTCTCTTGCCAAAGTCATGTACATTGGATCAGACCTCCCCCTCTTGTTTGTCCCCACTCTAAACTCTTAATCATGACCATAGATGTGGGCTGGTTACAGATACAACCACTCTTCATCCATTCCCCACTAGTTTTCAATGGCTGTGTTACTTTGCAACTCTCTCCCATCCCGGGCCCTGATTTGGAAAAGCAGACACGTCGCTCTCTACTAGTGTGAATTAGACCAGAAGCATTAGCTTGCAGAATATAACCCAATGAACTAATGATTCTGACACCTGAACAATAGCTGGTTTACAAGAAGGCACACACACAGCAAAGTCTGTTTTTCTATCTCATATTTTTTAATGACAAAATGTTTGTCAGACACAAATGGATTTATTTTTCTCAATCCAGGGTATAGTATGGGGAGCTTATGTGGTTCCGGTCCCCAGGGTTTCAGACAACTAACAAAACACATCTTACTTCTGCTCTGGTGCTCGGCTGTAATGCTTTTCACATAAAGGAGTGGGAGCCCCCACTAAATTAATAAAGTAGCATGGCCCTTTTCACAGTTATGTAGCGCCACTTTACATTAAGATCTGGATTGGAAATGTTGTCCAAGTTTAACACACAGCAACCATTTACACTTTTCACATAATAAAAAAAACATCATTTACGAGATTTGTTTTCAATAGCTGTAATTTTGAAAGCTCTTTTTGTACAACGGTCAAAATATTACCTAGTAATGTAATTATGCATTAATATTGTTTGTTTTTATACCAATTCACCCATCATCTTTACAAATATAGACAGACACTTGTCTGTTTCAAAGCTGTAGATATACATATATCACATGTCAAATATACCATAAAACTCAACAATAATACCCATGGAAATATTGATTTTGACTCATAGTCATGTATAAAAATAGCAATGTTGACACCATTGATTTAAAAAAAAAATATTGGATTTAAATAGAAATGAAACAATATTTTGTTGTCTAAATTATCTGGTAATATCTTCATATCTGAATTTTATTAAATACATGCTGGCCCAAGTGAATTTCATGTTTATTTTAGTTTTCTTTATTTTTCAGGTATAACTAATTTGTTATATCAATCATATTGTCAATGCTAAAATACCAAGTTTTCAATTTTAAAGGCAACATTCACCCAAATTAGTCCTTCACTAGGAAATGACTAGGCAAATTTTTCTCAACACCACAATCTACATCACATCTATGGAGTTGAGCGCAGATGACTGTGGGTGTACCTCCAACGGCATTGAGTCTCTGTAAATTCTTAAACCCTTACCGTGTACCTATGTTTGTCCCCTGTAGCTGCACACATTTCTTTTTTTGCTGGAATCCCATACTTTTTAATAAAACGTTAATAAAATACAACCACCGACTGTTCCCTCGTATCGACTGAGTTGAGAAACCTATCTAGCAAATGACATGAACTTCTTAGCTCCTACAATGCTAATTTGAAGCTGTGGCTATGTAAACAAACCCAAGTCTTGTTCACTGACTTTCAGAGTCCATATGAGAATCCATAGAAAAGTTGATTTAACCATCCACAACGAACAAGGGAACTAACCAACACATTAATTGGTTCAAAGATGAGTAGGCTATGGGTTTATTCTTACTTTTTGATCTGATCTTAATTGGATTTGAATATTTTTTATTTATTTAACCTTTATTTAACTTATTGAATATTGACTATTAGAGAACACATCATCCCGGTTGAGGAAAAGACAGCAACACAAATCAAACATTTGTGATTCACATCATTTGCTCTCCGCCACACAGAACTGATAGGTTAATCCTACAGTTGTACCCCCTTAACAGTATCCCCACACGTTCTCTCCCTCTCCCAACCCATTTTCACCAGCCCCTCTCTCTCCTAACCATTCTTTTCACTTGCTGTTTCCGGCTGCACATGCACATCCTTGTTCCATCCAGCCATCCCATCCATCTAGAAAACACACTCAAAAGAACGACACTCTCGTTTGTGTCCAGAAACAAGAGGCAAACTGAGGCACTGCCTATTCAGCACAGGTCATTTGCATGGAGCTCCACTTCCCCAGTGACACTGGATGCCAATGCTGCCAACACAGAGCGTATGGAGAGGGTCCAGAGAGCTAAGATAATCACTGTACTGGTACTCTATCAACATATAAAGGAGGTCGTAACACTTGAGAGATAACTTATTGACGTCAATAAGTTATCTCATATCAAATGGTGATATATTGACGCACCGCAGGCCTACAGTCAGGAACCTGGGCAATGCATGGTGACTGAGTTAGACCAGTTAATCAGATGATAGAGTGAGAAGGTTTATCTTCAGAGGCAGGTCTGACAATCCAAGCCAGACAACTCTAATTACCCAACATAAGAACTCCCAATGAGCCTTCACAAAGCCCCAAGACCACATGTGGCTGGTGGAAGCATAATTTGGGAGGACAGGCTCATTGTAATGGCTGGAAAGGGAAGAATTGAATGGTATCAAACACATGGTTTCCATGTGTTTGATACCAATCACTCCATTCCAGACATTATTATTATTACTATTATTATTATTACTATTATCCTCCCCTCATCAGTCTCTCTCAGACTCGCATGTGACTGTCTGACTCGGAGTTGGCTTCGAGAGATAATTCACTTTTGTTCCCTGCGTGCCATAACGAAGACAAACAAAGCACAGATTACTATGAACATGTGCTGTGTACAAAATAATGTATTTACAATATTTAATGATTTATGCTTCCTTCATATCGCCAATCGCCATATTAAGGGTGGTTGGAAGTTCTGAATAAGGGGTATGTTTTATATAAATGTTGGCAGCTCAAACCTCTACATACAATGGCCAGACATATAAAGCATGTGTTCCATTTCAGGGAGTCAGAGCCCAAACAAGGGCTTTGGGTATTTGGTGGAACAGTTGACATGGGCAACTGAGATGAGCACCGACTTACAACATTATGTGGATTAACACGCACTTGGCCCAAACAATATTCAGTTGAAGTCGGAGGTTTACATACACCTTAGCCAAATATATTTTAACTCAATTTTTCACAATTCCTGACATTTAATCCTAGTAAAAATGTCCTGTCTGAGGTCAGTTAGGATAACCACTTTATTTTAAGAATGTTAAATGTCAGAATAATAGTAGAGTATGATTTATTTCAGCTTTTGTTTCTTTCATCACATTCTCGGTGGGTCATAAGTTTACATACACTCAGTTAGTATTTGGTAGCATGATGTCAAGCAAAGAGGCACTGAGTTTGAAGGTAGGACTTGAAATACATCCACAGGTACATCTCCAATTGACTCAAATTATGTAAATTAGCCGATCAGAAGCTTCTAAAGCCATGACACCATTTTCTGGAATTTTCCAAGCTGTTTAAAGACATAGTCAACTTAGTGTATGTAAACTTCTAACCCACTGGAATTGCGATACAATGAATTATAAGTGAAATAATCTGTTTGTAAACAATTGTTGGAAAAATTACTTGTGTCATGTGTCATGTGTCACAAAGTAGATGTCCTAACCGACTTGCCAAAACTATAGTTTGTTAACAAGAAATGCGTGAGGTGGTTGAAAAACGAGTTTTATTGACTCCAACCTAAGTGTACGTAAACTTCCGACTTCAACTGTATGGTCTTCTGCCAAAGAGGTTTGAAATAACTGATTCAGGATGAGTTTTTCATATTGTTTGTTTTGGTGTCGCTAAATGTGTATTAGTAATATTATGAGAAACTGTCTGAGAGATGGTTTGGATCATTTTCACGCTTTTGTCCCCTTGTTGCTGAGTTCATACTGTATCTAGAAATAGCAACAGGCCTGCGGTGGTACTAATCAAAATTAGAACATATTAATTTTATACACCTGCACCTCTAGTAGCTGAGGAACACTCAACTCCGTTCTCTTATATCGAGACGGATATAAGCGGATAAGAGAACAGAGTTGAGCGTTCCTCAGCTACAGCTCTAGATGACATTAAATAGTTAGCTTTAGTCAGCAGACTATCCAGTTAATTACACTAGTATTGCATTGGAGTAGCACTTACATTGATAGCATAGTTGAAAACTATTAAGGACTAGATTTACATCATTACCATCATAAAACAGCACCTTCACCTAAATTGAGTGAATATTATTCAATATGCACAACCTATGATGACAGATCTGTCTATCTTATGAAAACCAAGAAAATGAGCCAAGAAAGAAACTGGCCCATCTYACAGGTAAACCCTGGGTCATCATAATCTCAAATAAGCAGAAAGCAAATATTCTCTTATCAACATATGAAGGTTAAAGCTAGAATCGACTGTTGAAACTATACCAAAGTGGACACCCGCTTCTGTTTTGGGAAAAAGTTGAGGGATGGGCCTGGAGAAATGTAACCACTCTCAAATTCATAGACAGAGCTATGGATGCAATGACTGACCATCCCTGATATCAAAATTATAGTTTCAATCATGTTTTAAGGCTGTACAGTGTTTGGTTACGTTGTTTACAAACATTGGAGTAAAACAGGCTTATATTTGGGGTTCTGATAGGATGAGCTCATGAGGCATTTACAAGTTATATTCTTCAAAAATCAATGGGTATATACCATTAGTTTATAAGTCCAAAAATGGATGTTGCAACTAAGTATTCTAGCTTTAAGCATGACGAAAAGATGCTGAAAATAATGACTGTTTTTGATCAGTGGTGTATACTGATGGTTTATGTCAATGAAACTCTACATAGCCCGACACTTGGTATAGTATAACCACAACCAATGAATACAGATGAGAATGCCAACACAGCTTTGGATGCAGTGAATTACCGAAACTGTTGGCTAAAACCTAACATTTCCTCTCACGACCAGCAGACTTCACTCARTGACTATCAGTCTTGTTTTTCTTTGATTCTCAGTCTTGTTTTTCTTTGCAATAAATTTCAAAAAGCAGTCAAATGGGAGATTATTTCTTTTTAATTTTGGTCGTTTCTGAATAGAAACTAATATCAGTGTACCACTCTACAATACATCCAGAAACATCATGTTTAAATAATTGAGGAAGGATCTTTGCGGTTAAGAGATTAGTTCTCTTGCGACTGTCTATGCTAAATAACCCAGACAGGATGTAGGCCTAACGTCTGCTGCATAAATGACTGCAAACAAAAGCTATGCTACAGCAAAATATAACCAATGTGATTGATTGTGATGTGAAATACCCTGTATTGTTGATGTTTTATGTAGTCAACACACCAGTAGCAATGAAACCATTTTAGAAAAAGGGGGATTGATAGTGGGATGGGGCCATATTCTAAAAGACACGCATTATCTTCAGTCAGAGTTTTCTAAAAAGTAATTTTTACACTTAGTACAAAAAAATACATTTCTACCCGTTAGTGCTTTGTTTTAAGATACTATAACATAAATAAACAATTTATTTTCAGTGTTCAAACAGACAGTTCCAGTGTGACTGGAAAACTAACATACTCCACCGTATTCCAGTTGGCAGCAGAGGGCTTACTATAGAGACTTCTCCACTTTCAATGTGCCCCAAGGCACCACACTTACACAGCGTTCTTCATGTCTACACAGCTCCAAAAAGATACACCTCCAGTTTGGGGGCTCAAATATTCACCTCTGAGCTCTCCCTCTGTGGAAAAAGAAAGTAAAACTCTAAGTTCTCACTAAAAGACTTTTAGAGTCTCAGGACTGTCTCATCCCTTAACAGTTACTGTCCTTTTCTACCACATCTCCAGAGTCTGTCTTTCTGTTCCATGAAGAATCCATTCTGTGAAAAAAAAATCAAAAAATTCCAGAGTGCAATGCACAGTTCCCATCCAGGCACCTTTTGCTTCCTGTAGTCCTAACTTTTACATCAGTACGTGATCACACATTATTCTGTCTCAGTCAGTCAAAGATTTTAGTATTATTACCTATTGATATTTAGCCCTCACTTTTCTTTTAAAAAGCTCATATAGATTCTGCTGTGCAAAACGATGCCATGAAGAGCTGATATTGAACATTCCATTCCTTTTTATTTTTAAATCTCTCACTATTCCAAGACATGTCCTTTTCTCTTTTCTCTGGGGGTCTTCCTTGTCATCCAGCTAGTCCTGCCACGCCCCTCCCAATTATAGTACCGTACTGTAGGTCCGTTATGTCATGCCCCTTTATTTGCAGGTAAACACCTCCGTCCTCTCGCTGCATGTGTTGCACTTGACGAAGCAGCACCACTGGAACTTACAGTTGCACTGCCACACTTTGGTGTACTGGTGCGTGTTGTAGCCCCGGCCACAGCACATGAGGTCACAGCCGTCCGTGTGGGGCGAGGTGCGGTTACACAGCCTCCCCTGGGTGCCAACGCTCCCCGTGGCTGCGTCCTCCTCGCAGTAGTTGGGCGACCTCTCGATGTAGACGAGGTCGGTCTCCATGGGCTTGCGGTAGCCCTGGGTCTTCTTCACCTTGAGGAAGGTGGGCTGGCGTAGTCGGCTGGCCCGGACCACCTCCACGTGAACCGCCTGGTTGTACTTGTCTTTCAGGACATAGCCGATCTCTCGGAACTTGGGCAGGGTCGTCCAGCAGGTTTTGGTGGTGCAGGAGCCTGACACGCCATGACACTTACACTCCAACTTCATCCGCTCCTCCAGGACCTGCATGGACACACAGGGATAGGGGAGGTTACATGGTGTTAGATTACATTGCTGAACATTACATGGACAAACAGGGAGAGAGAGTCATACATGACATTGTTTTACTGGMGTAGGCCCAGTGTTGAAATACAGAGATGACCTGACTTGGGTGGAAAGAGAAACCAAAAGAAACCCAAAGGGTGAAGAGGTTGCTAGCTAGCTCTGCTGCTGAATGAATGATGGAAAAAACAATCCACAGAAGGTCAGTGAGAAAAGATGGTCCTTGGATAATATATATTTTTTCTATAATAAAAGAACATTAGACAAGACCAAGCTGTTCTCAAARGTTGGTGAACCGCCACACTTTTCTAAAAACTCCCTACGAATTACCTCTTGAGTCAACAGTTGTACTTTGATAGGATATTATTTTAGTGCGTTTGGCAATAACTACTGAACTCCTAAACCAAATGCAAGGTGAAAACGTGACAGGATGCTGTCCAACAATCCTCTATTGGCTTGGTAACACTGATGATGTTTCTTTTTAAAAAGTACGAGAACATTTAATGATACTAATGAATCACACTGGTCCAAAGTCTTCCCTGACACTTTAAAAAGGACATACTCAGATAACAATCATGAACCAATTTTTAGTCTGAGAATACGTGAAAGCATAAAGTTTCAATGTCTCTAACAGTCTTTTAATATTCTTTAATTAAAAGTGTCAAAACATGGAGCGATACCACACTGTTGCATGGACCAAAAGACAACTGTTGTCTGTGATGTATTTGGAGCACTGTTAACTAATGTCTAAGTACAGTATACACCATAGCACTGTGGCAAAATTACACTATATAGACTATCGTTCAAAAGTTTGAGGTCACTTAGAAATGTCCCTGTTTTTGAAAGAAAATAAAAAAAATTGTCCATTAAAATAACATCAAATTGATCAGAAATACAGTGTAGACATTATTAATGTTGTAAATGACTTGTAGCTGGAAACGGCTGATATTTAATGGATTATCTACATAGGCGTACAGAGGCCCATTATCAGCAACCATCACTTCTGTGTTCCAATGGCAAGTTGTGTTAGCTAATCCAAGTTTATCATTTTAAAAGGCTAATTGATCATTAGAAAACATTTTTGCAATTATGTTAGCACAGCTGAAAACTGTTGTCCTGATTAAAGAAGCAATAACACTAGCCTTCTTTAGACTAGTTGAGTATCTGGAGCATCAGCATTTGTGGGTTCAATTACAGGCTAAAAATGGCCAGAAACAAAGACCTTTCTTCTGAAACTCGGCAGTCTATTCTTGTTCTGAGAAATGAAGGCTATTCCATGCGAGAAATTGCATATATATATATATATAAATATACAGAACCAGTCAAGAGTTTGGACACACCTACTCATTCAAGGGATTTTCTTTATTTTTTACTATTTTCTACATTGTAGAATAATAGTGAAAACATCAAAACTATGAAATAACACATATGGAATCATGTAGTAACCAAAAAAGTGTTACACAAATCAATATATATTTTATATTTGAGATTCTTCAAAGTAGCCACCCGTTGCCTTGATGAAAGCTTTGCACACTCTTGGCATTATCTCAACCAGCTTCATGAGGGAGTCACCTGGAATGCATTTCAATTAACAGGTGTGCCTTGTTAAAAGTTAATTTGTGGAATTTATTTCCTTCTTAATGTGTTAGAGCCTATCAGTTCTGTTGTGACAAGGTAGGGATGGTATACAGAAGAAAGACCAAGTCCATATTATGTCAAGAACAGCTAAAAATTAGCAAAGAGAAATGACAGTCCATCATTATTATAAGACCCGACACCAATAAGAAGAAGAGACCTTCTTGGGCCAAGAAACACGAGCAATGGACATTAGACCGGTGGAAATCTGTCCTTGGTTCAAATTTGGAAAATCTGTCCTTTGGTCCAAATTTGAGATTTTTGGTTCCAACCGCCATGTCTTTGTGAGACGCAGAGTAGGTGAACGGGTCTGCATGTGTGGTTCCCACTGTGAATCATGGAGGAGGAGGTGTGATGGTGTGGGGGTGCTTTGCTCGTGACACCGTCAGTGATTTATTTAAAATTCAAGCCGCACTTAACCAGCATGGCTACCACTGCATTCTGCAGCGATACGCCATCCCATCTGGTTTGCGCTTAGTGGGACTATCATTTGTTTTTCAACAGGACAATGACCCAAAACACACCTCCAGGCTATGTAAGGGCTATTTGACCAAGAAGGAGAGTGATGAAGTGCTGCATGGCCTCCACAATCACCCGACCTCAACCCAATTGAGATGGTTTGGGATGAGTTGGACCGCAGAGTGAAGGAAAAGCAGGCAACAAGTGCTCAGCTATGTGGGAACTCCTTCATGACTGCTGGAAAAGCATTCCAGATGACTACCTCATGAAGCTGGTTGACAGAATGCCAAGAGTGTGCAAAGTTGTCATCAAGGCAAAGGTTGGGTACTTTCAAGAATCTCAAATATAAAATATATTTAGATTTGTTTAAAAGTTTTTGGATGACTACAGGATTCAATATGTGTTATTTCATAGTTTTGATGTCTCCACTATGATTCTATAGTAAAAATAAAGAATGAGTAGGTGGGTCCAAACTTTTGACTGGTACTGTATATACAGTTGAAGTCAGAAGTTTACATACACTTAGGTTGGAGTCATTAAAACTCGTTTTTCAACCACCCTACAAATGTCTTGTTAACAAACTATAGTTTTGGCAAGTCAGTTAGGACATCTACTTTGTGCATGACACAAGTAATTTTTCCAACAATTGTTTACAGACAGATTATTTCACTCATAATTCACTGTATCACAATTCCAGTGTGTCAGACGTTTACATACACTAAGTTGACTGTGCCTTTAAACAGCTTGGAAAATTCCAGAAAATTATGTCATGGTTTTAGAAGCTTCTGATAGGCTAATTGACATAATTTGAGTCAATTGGAGGTGTACCTGTGGATGTATTTCAAGGCCTACCTTCAAACTCAGTAATTTGCTTGACATCATTGGAAAATCAAAAGAAATCAGCCAAGTCCTCAAAAAAACAATTGTAGACCTCCACAAGTCTGGTTCGTCCTTGGGAGGCCTACAAACCTGACTCAGTTACACCAGCTCTGTCAGGAGGAATGGGCCAAAATTCTCCCAACTTATTGTGGGAAGCTTGTGGAAGGCTACCCGAAACGTTTGACCAAAGTTAAACAATTTAAAGGCAATGCTACCAAATACTAATTGAGTGTATGTAAACTTCTGACCCACTGGGACTGTGATGAAAGAAATAAAAGCTAAAATAAATAATTCTCTCTACTATTATTCTGACATTTCGCATTCTTAAAATAAAGTGGTGATCCAAACTGACCTAAGACAGGCAATTTTTACTTGGATTAAATGTCAGGATGTAAACTTCTGACTTCAACTGTATATACAGTGGGGAGAACAAGTATTTGATACACTGTCGATTTTGCAGTGGCTCCGTAAGAAGCATCTCAAGGTCCTGGAGTGGCCTAGCCAGTCTCCAGACCTGAACCCAATAGAAAATCTTTGGAGGGAGCTGAAAGTCCGTATTGCCCAGCGACAGCCGCGAAACCTGAAGGATCTGGAGAAGGTCTGTATGGAGGAGTGGGCCAAAATCCATGCTGCAGTGTGTGCAAACCTGGTCAAGAACTACAGGAAACGTATGATCTCTGTAATTGCAAACAAAGGTTTCTGTACCAAATATTAAGTTCTGCTTTTCTGATGTATCAAATACTTATGTCATGCAATAAAATGCAAATTAATTACTTAAAAATCATACAATCTGATTTTCTGGATTTTTGTTTTAGATTCCGTCTCTCACAGTTGAAGTGTACCTATGATAKAATTACAGACCTCTACATGCTTTGTAAGTAGGAAAACCTGCAAAATCGGCAGTGTATCAAATACTTGTTCTCCCCACTGTATATACTGTATATATATTTAAGCAACAAGGCCTGAGGGGGTATGGTATATTGGCCATATACCACAAACCCCGAGGTGCCTTATTGCTATTATAAACTGGTTACTAAAGTAATTAGAGCTGTAAAAATAAATGTTTTGTCATACCCATGGTATACGGTCTCATATACCACGGCTGTCAGCCAATCAGCATTCAGGACTGGAACCACCCAGTTTATAAATATATATATAGTATTTCACTGTTAGTGTACAGCTGTTGTTTTTGAAACATGTAAAATAAAAATATATTGATTTATTTTTGTTGAAATTGCTGCCAATTTCATTGATTGAATAGACATTTGGATGGTATTGCTCTATGGATGGTATTTCTCTGATATAACGTCAACTTCACAGTTCACACCAATGCTTTGTTTTCTCTTCAGTGTTACATGCTGACCAGACCGGACACGTCGCGTGCGCGAGTGTCGCAAAATAAATTTAGAAATCCATGTTATTCAATTATTGCACCCACACTGCTCGCGCGCGCCAACGAGCGTCTGCGATGCCAAGGGCTAAAATAGAACACCTTTCTATTTCTGACGCAGATCGCGSTGCAAGTCCTGCCTCTCCCATCTCCTCATTGGTTTATAGAAACACGTACCCACGTGCCATCTCCTCATTGGTTATACCCACGTGGGTGATTGAAAGACTAACGGTTTTGCCGGTTGTCGTGGTAATACTATGAAAGTGTAGATGCGATCACCATATAAGTTCAAAGATGAAAACGCCTGGAAGGAGGAGAGCTGACTAGAAACGATTTGGTTGGCCGTTTTATGTGTGGATTAATTGTCGGAGTAGAGGACCTTGTGCATCTCAGGTAAAATAACAACTCAATGTTTATATCCCAGGACAAATTAGCTAGCAACAGCAAGCTAGCTAAATAGGACAAATTAGCTAGCAAGTGCAAGCTAACTAGCTAAATTGCCATACATGTTTAATACTTTTCGACCTGTCCCCAAATTAATGTCATTGGTTCAGAGTTTGTTTTGATATTTTAACCTGCGTGTCGTGATCGCGTTTGGTGTAGGGGGACAAAATAAATGTATGCACGATAGCGCATGATGGCGCATGCGCGCAGCCGGTTTGGGTTCCGTGTTACATATACATTAGGAACATTAGCACCTTCCTAATATTGAGTTGCACCCCCTTTTGCCCTCAGAACAGCCTCAATTCGTCGGGGCATGGACTCTATAAGCAAGGTGTCGAATGTGTTCCACAGGGATGCTGGCCCATGTTGACTCCAATTCTTCCCACAGTTGTATCAAGTTGGCTGAATTTTCTTTGGGTAGTGGACCATTCTTGATACACACGGGAAACTGTTGCGCGTGATAAACCCAGCAGCATTGCAGTTCTTGACACACTGAAACCGGTGCGCCTGGCACCTACTACCATACCCCCTTCAAAGGCACTAAATCTTTTGTCTTGCCCATTCACCCTCTGAATGGCACACATACACAATCCATGTCTCAATTGTCTCAAAGCTTAAAAATCCTTCTTTAACTTGTCTCCTCTCATTCATCTACACTGATCTATCTCAAAGGACATCAGTCTGTTAAATGGCCATCACTAGCTGGCTTCCACCCGGTTACACAACCCTGCACCTTAGAGGCTGCTGCCCTATATACATAGACTTGGAATCATTGGCCACTTTAATAATGGAACACTAGTCACTTCAATAATGTTTAAATAATGTTTACATACTGCTTTTCTCATCTCATATGTATATACTCTATTCTATTCTACTGTATTTTAGTCAATGCTACTCCGACATTGCTCGATCTAATATTTATTTATTTCCTAATTCCATTCATTTACTTTTAGATTTGTGTGTATTGTTGTGAATTGTTAGATACTACTGCACTGTTGGAACTAGGAACACAAGCATTTCGCTACAACCGCAATAACATCTGCTAAATATGTGTGGCCAATAACATTTTGATTTGATTTGATTGAAGTTAATTTAACAGGTGACATCAATAAGGGATCATAACTTTCACCTGGATTCACCTGGTCAGTCTATGTCATGGAAAGATAAGGTGTTCCTAATGTTTTGTACACTCAGTGTAAATTCTTTAGAGAGACCAAGAAACATTCTGAGTGCAGAGGACATATTTATTTGAGTTCAATATTGTGTTTATTAATGAATAACAAAGAGTTTTCAGCAGACGGTTGGTGAATGCACTCTTTGTATGGAGGAGTCCCTGTAAGTGGAAACGGATGTTCACAATGACAGATGCGTGCCATTCCAAAGACAGATGTTTTGATTTGAAAGTATTTGAGTATATTGTGTTATAGAATAGAGAGTTGTGTTTGATCTGAATTCACACTGGTTGTTTGTTTTGTGCGTTGTGCCACAACCATTTACATCTGAGGGTCAAACATTCACAATCTGGCGTAGAGTGACTGTTCCCTATGAAGTAGACCAAACCAGGCATATCTGACATTCTAAGAGGGACACTGATGCCAGCTATATGTCAAAAACAGGGGAAAATGCACTTACTGGTAATATTCAACCATATAATTATCCCTACCTTCCTGAAGACTACATCAATAGCAAGGGAAAATAAATATAAATCTCATATAACCATACACCATTACGCTTGAGTTAAATGTGGATCATTCAGCTATTTAATGRGTTGCAGATACGGCATACTTGTCACGTTCGTTGTATGGATGAGACCAAGGCGCAGCGTGGGATGAACACATCTTCTCATTTAATGAAACGAAGAACACTTAAACAAACTTACAAAACGAACGTGAAGCTATATATGAAAAGTGCAGCGACAGGCAACTAACACATAGACAATCACCCACGAAATACCCAAAGGAATATGGCTGCCTAAATATGGTTCCCAGTCAGAGACAACGATAAACAGCTGCCTCTAATTGAGAACCAATCTAGGCAACCATAGACATATAACTACCTAGACTAGTCAAAAACCCATAGACATACAAAAACCCCTAGACATGACAAAAACMAAACAAACCACCCCATGTCACACCCTGACCTAACCAAAATAATAAAGAAAACAAAGAACACTAAGGTCAGGGCGTGACAATACTCAACAGATGATTATTAACTGTTTGCATCTGGATCAGCGTGTATGCTGGGATCATGGTTTGGTTAATTAACTAAAGAAACATGACGTTTGAATGAAAGAAGTATTAAATATTGGATGTCACAATAAAACAGATCATCCAAATCAACACTTCAAGGCCTCTTATCTTAAATCAAAACACTCTTACATGTTCAGATAGCAGACATATATCTTAGAAACGGAATCGTTTCAAAATGCACTGGTACCCATTCATTACCAAGCTCATCTCTGACATGTGGCAAACAGTGTAGCAGAGAACTCCTCTTAAATGCCTAATCCTAGGGCATCTGGGAAATATTGTGTGATGTGCTCAGCAGTTTAGTGTCAGGACCAAGTCAATCCTTATTCTACAACAGGCCTCTACTTACCTACTGTAAATCTGCATTCTGTCACTACAGTACGTGCTGTATTCTGTGGAGAATAGAGTGGATGTCATTGAGTCATTGAGAAAAAACAGACTGTGGCGCTTGTATAGGACATGGGATACATATAGTAGTCCTAACATGACTCTTCCAACCTAACTGGGTACTTCTACTTGTAAGAACCAAGTATGTATTCGTTATATAAGATGTTCAGTTTTGTTGGCAGGGCATTTTTCCAGAGCAGTTTTTTTCCTGGCATCACGACTTGCCAGCAATAGTCATCGTTTCTGTCAGACACTTCCACAATGTACACAATGTACACAGAGTTATGGATTAATAAATGCTGCCTGATTCTTACATTGACACTGTATGTGTTTTGAAATCCCTCATTAGCAGATATTCGATTGAAAGCGTGGGGAGAAGGTACATAGAATACTTGAGGGTCAACCGACAATCTCGTTACAGATGATGATTCAGAARGAGGATTTCCCAAAATATATGGTGGTATAAACCACAATGAATGTCTGTGTGAAACCGAATTACTGAATGGTTGAAAACATTTACTTTACACTGTGTCCATCAAAACCTTGTCTGCTACCAATTAGTCAGATATGACCAGATTTGTCAAACTCACTGGATCCCAGTATACAGAGAGACTAAATCATTCCATGGGTTTGTCTGTATTTATTTGGGATTCACAGAACTGGAGCCTACAGTGTTTGTGTCGGAATGTTCTAGATGCAGAGCGATCTTTGTAGTGGTAGAGTAGTAGTCTCGGGCCAGCATCAATCAAACCACAAACACTGTGAAGAAAATCACATTATTCCTGTGCTGTGAAAATGCATCTTTTCAAACAAAAAAATGTGTTTAGCTGAGTTTCCCCATTGTCTCGTTAATCAACAGATTGCACTTAAAAATGTACTGATCCCTCACAACGCCCTGTTTCCCCAGCGTGTGTTTGATTGAATCCCATCCTCTGTACCAAACCTCTGCCAGGCTTAACTCAGACTCAGACAGGTCATCTGACTACGATCCCCTCATATCAGTCTGCCTGCGTTAACTCCGGCATTGTCGCTGTGCTTTCAGAAACTGAATGGGCGCAGTGAAATGGCAGTGCTGTGTTTTTGGTACGGCTGAAAGACCAGCAATAATATCCTGTTCCTGACTTTACACTTCATAATTCCATGAAAGGGCTGGATGGAGGGCCATGGCAGAACTCCATCTGGCAGCCGGCTGCCGTCCGCGCTCCGCTTTCCCAGCGAACACACGATTAAACCCTGGACTTATTCATTAGATCCATTTGTCACCAGAACGCCAGAGAAGCCCAGGCAGGCATGCTCTCTCTTACTCGCTCTTGCTCTCTCACTCTTTCTCTCACTTTCTTGCTCTCGCTGTCTCTCTGTTATGATTCATGTTGTTCTTTGTTCTGGGATGACTAATAACAAACAAACATAACCCAGGACCACACCACCACCACCACCACCACCACCACCACCACAGGAGAAGTGTGCCAGATCTCCAAGAGAAAAACACCCCACGTTATAGTAGGAAAAAACCCTGTAATTGAGCTAAAGCAAAACAGGCTGCTGAGAGGCTAACTGTCAATCAGCACGACCCCCATTTAGGGGTTGCCGCCACCACTCTGTAGGTTCCATTCTTTATCTGGGCTGGGGTGTTTACACATGGATGCGCGTGCACACACACAAACCACAAATACACGAATGCAACGAGCGGTGCGCACACACAAATTACACACACACACACACACACACACACACACACACACACACACACACACACACACACACACACACATAGACACATACCGATCTAAAAAGATAAAGATGTATTTCTTCTATGTGGTTGTTTACCTTTCTCCCTGCCTCATTGTTGTGGAGGTTCATCAGCCGGCGCGTGGTCTTCTTGATCTCGCGGGCATCCACGAACCTCCTGGAGAACTCAACGCCGTACTTGATGTCTGCCGAACAGCCTCCCCACTTCCAGCCCTCTTCCTGGTTATAGTAACCCTGCTTCTCCCGGTCACAGCCACACTGGCTCAGGTTTCCCTGGCTACACGCCGCCGTGATGGCATGGGCTACGCCGGCGGCCGTGATGGCGTACGTGAACGCAGCTTCCCGGCTACCTGAGAAGAGGTAGAGAGGTTAGGGACGTTAAATAATTGTAGAATTACAGCGATGACAATAGAACGTCATAGAAGCTTGTTTACTATGACCTTGTTGCTTTATTTTGACTTGATGATCTCTAGATAAGGAAATCAGGCACAATCGTCCAGGCAAGACCTCCCAGGCGTCCCTCCCTCCTACCTCCGGTCCCTCCTGCACATTGGTAAGAAGGTGGTCACAGCATCAGACCACAAGTCCTCAAGGACAGCCTCCAAGTGTGCAGTGCTGTGATTCCAGGCCGAGTGGGGAGAGGAGAGTACTGTAGCTAGGTGCTGTCCACAGTGCTGAATTCCTCTCCTCGAGCACCTTGTATTGTATGCCCACATTACTACAGCTGTGATTTGCAGGTCTGTCTGGCTGTCTGGTGCAGTTACTTCCCTTCTCCCTCTCTCTCTCTCTGGGAGCCTGGTGTTCTCTCTCTCTACAGTACACTTGCAGTGGTTAGGACTTCAGCATTACTGGTATAGGCCATGTATGCATGCACAAGTTCAGACAGAGGACAATCAACAGACAAAAGTGATGCCGGTATGACATAGTATTTGCTCCAATGAGAGGAACTGTTCAAGACTGTTAATACAAATGCTTTTTTCTACCATCCCTTTTCAAATATGCATCCCCCAGACAGTGCTGTCCAATTGTCAGAAGGGAGTGCTCAGTTTTTAAAAGACTGCTGTGCTCCAAAAGGGGCCGTGGTCACAGTGAGTTACCCAGGTGTCCCCTGAGTAGTCCTTCATGTGGGAGAAAGGGTGTGGGCCTCAGAGAGAGAAAAAGGGGCTCTGGGCACCAGAGAGAATAGAGGGGCTCTGGGCCTCAGAGAGAGAGAGAGTAGAGGGGCTCTGGGCCTCAGGGAGAGAGAGAGTAGAGGAGCTCTGGGCCTCAGAGAGAGAAAGTAGAGGTGCTCTGGGCCTCAGGGAGAGAGAGAGTAGAGGGGCTCTGGGCCTCAAAGAGAGAGGGTAGAGGGGCTCTGGGCTTCAGAGAGAGAAAGTAGAGGTGCTTCTGGGGCCTCCAAAGAGAGATGAGGGTAGATCGCTCTGGGCCTCAAGAGAGAGAGAGGGTAGAGGTGCTCTGGGCCTCAGAGAGAGAGAGGGTAGAGGGGCTCTGGGCCTCAGCGAGAGAGGGTAGATCGGCTCTGGGCCTCAGAGAGAAAGGGTAGAGGGGCTCTGGGCCTCAGGGAGAGAGAGAGAGTAGAGGGGCTCTGGGCCTCAAAGAGAGAGGGTAGAGGGGCTCTGGGCCTCAGGGAGAAAGGGTAGATCGGCTCTGGGCCACAGAGAGAAAGGGTAGATGGTGGAAGGAGAACAAATGCTACTAGTGACAAACCAGTGGGTTTATTGGGCCTTAAAGGGGGATATATATTTATTTTTTTACATGGATGTTTCTGTTTCTTTACGTAACATACTTTGCGTGTAACATCACTCTGTAGAATTCATGGTTGTGTTTTCTTCTTACTCAAATATGTGTTCCATATCATGTAAACAATATTAATCAAGTATTTCAGATATCCAGGAGATTTTATGATCATCAGACCGACATGTACTTTCTGCTGTCTGGTCCATAAGGCAGAGCAGGCCTACTGTACCAGGCTACCAGCATGAGGAAAGGGAAAATGATATTGACCACTGCATATTGCAATACAGCCAAATTACAGAAAAAAAACATGACAAATGTAACGATCGTTGTTGGAAGGGTGGTCGGACCAAGATGCAGCGTGGGGTAGGTTAATCATTTTTATTTATGATAACCGGCACAAAACAAGAAAGAGTAACAAACGTAACGTACAGATTTGTAGGGCTAAAAAGCAACAATACAAAATCAAGATCCCACACACAACCGGTGGAAAAAAGGCTGCCTAAACATGATCCTCAATCAGAGACAACGATAGACAGTTGCCTCTGATTGGGAACCATACCAGGCCAACATAGAAATACAAAAACTAGAGTACCCAACCTAGTCACACCCTGACCTAACCAAAATAGAGAATAAAAAAGCTCTCTAAGGTCAGGGCGTGACAACAAATCTCAAATGTGAAAAGTTATACGTTATTTGGCTAAGCAAATAAATATTTAACAATTTAGAAACTTGCTAGATGCAGAATCACTGCTTATTTTACCTTATTTTACAGCCCCAAACACCGTGGTCACATCCAGTGGAGGCTGAGGGCTAAGGCTGCTAGTCTGTGCTGCTGGAGATAAGCCCGGCCATGACTGCTGCTAATGCCCTGCCTGCCTGCCCACTGCCTGCTGTATGTACTGTATGGGGACTGACTCACAAACACCAGCCTTACCAGTTACCAACAGAGCTGTGCCCTGCCAGCTTGTGGTCACTCTCAGCCACCTTCATCTCACACACACAGACACACACACAAACACACAGAATCACATACAGACACATGCACACAGACACACACACACACACACACACACACAATGAACACACACACACGGCGGGGCAGTGTAATGGTAAAAACAGAATGGAGTATGAAGTTTCCAGGGTAAGAAGGGAGGTTCCCTGTGTCATAGATGCATGCCTGTTTCTGGGCCCATTCAGCCTGCACTAACACTTCTCATGGGGGAAATGACACCCCCCGTTGGGTCTGGAACTATCAACTAACGCTAAAGGCGTCAACATGCTTCAGTTTGGCTGGTGCCAAAGCTCGGCTAGGAAAACCAAACGAGTGTGCTCGCATACTCCCTTAAAGGACATTCACTTGAAAACATTTCCTTTAATTTGACCTTTATTTTAGCAGGGAGTCACCATTGAGACCAGTGTCTCTTTTTCAAGGATCCCTGCATATACAATATTCATAGAACTAAATAATCTAATACAATATAAAACAAGTCAAATACAGACAAGCATAAATACACAAAAGACAATCAACTAAAACAGACACATTGTTCATTATAACATTCCTCTTTCCACTCTCTAAACAGCCCTAGGGACACTAAGGTATCTCTCTAAACAGCCCCAGGGACACTAAGG
>NC_036853.1:5886812-5892563 GCF_002910315.2 Salvelinus sp. IW2-2015
CAGAATTCTGCGTGCAGAGTGCTCAATTTCGTGGCTTGACCCATTTGTAAATTCTTGGTTGGTGAGCGGAACCCAGACCTCCACAACCATAAAGGGTCTATAACTGATTCAAGTATTTTTAGCCAGTTCCTAATTTAGTATGTCAAAATTTTATTTTCCCTTTATGGCATTGAACCCTTTCTTTACCCTTGTCTCTCATGATCGTTCACAGCTTTGTTGGAAGTACTCTGGCGCTGATGTTTAGGCCGAGGATGTATAGTTTTTTGTTGCGGGGCGGTAAGGGAAACGGTGTCAGATGGAATTTGTATTCGTCGTCCTGGTCACTGGACCTTTTCTGAACATCATTAATTTTTGTCTTACTGAGATTTACTTGTTTTAGGGGCCCAGGGTCTGGACCAGAATCTTGTGTAGAATAATCTAAGGTGCTGCTGTAGCCCTCCTTGTCGGAGAGACATCAGCAAACAGTAGACATTTGAACTTCAGATTCTTGTAGGGTAGGCGGGTGCGGGTGGGATGTGACCGTTCTAGTGCCCTCGCCAATTTGTAGAAATATATGTGAAGATGGGGGGCTGTCTGATAGATGGTGGCAAACAGCAATGTGTTGTGTTTTTGCCCAAGTTTTAACCACACTCACTTTTGTTTGTGTACCTGGATTATAATTTGTATATGTTTCCCCACACCACTTTCATTCACATTTGTTATAGCAAGACCCTCCTGCCATATTTAGTCAAAAGCTTTTTTTGAAATCAAACAAAGCATAGAGAAAGACTTTCCCTTTGATTTAGTTTGTTTGTTTGTCAGTTAGGGTGTGCAGGGTGAATACGTGTCTGTCGTACGGTGATTGGTAAAAAGCAATTTGACATTTAACTCATACATAGTTTTTGCTGAGGAATGTACAAGTCTGCTGTTAATGATAACGCAGAGGATATTGGGGTCAAAATTGTCTCCGCTTTTGTCGATTGGGGTGATCAGTCCTTGTTCTAAAATTGTGGAATATGCCAGAGCTGTAAGATGATGTTAAGGAGTTTTAAGTATAGCCAATTGAAATTTGTGGTCTGTATATTTTTATAAATTTCATTTAGGATACCATCAACTCCACAGGCCTGTTGCGGGTTGGAGGTTGTATTTGTCCTCTAGTTAGCATTGTGTTCTAGTCGTTCTTAATAGTTGATCTTAGATTTGTATTTGACCATTTATGTGTTTTCTGCTGTTTTCTTGCTTATACAGCCAAAATTAAGAAGTGGTTATCCATACATCGGTCTGAGACCCAGGAATGTTTTATTTTTAACACCTCCTTGCATAAAGTTTTGCAAAATGTTTCATATGGGTTTGTGCGTGTCGATGAAAGAGCAGTGGAACAGTAACCTGAGCGCCTGGCTCCAGCCTCCAGCCTGTCCAGCCTACCACTTTTAGGAGGTGTGAAGGGCTACCCAGGGCCCCAGTGTTCAGCCTCTGTCCCCGCTGGTAGTGCAAACCAAGAGGACACTGTGTTGGGGACCAGACAGGCCACAAGTGACCCTCATCTTCTTCCACGAAGCACGGCATTTGTGCAAACACACAAACACACACACCTTTCCCCAGGTCATACATTCTGCTGTTCATACAATTTCTGTGTTCATACATTTCTGTGCTCCCAGGTTGATTATTGTTTGCTGACAGCGCTGCTCGCTAGCTGGAGCCTCTTGAGCAGAGCAGAGAGTGAAGAGGTTGAGCCCACATTCCCTTTCCCCACATCATAACTGATAAAAGTGCTTATAAGCGCCTGTGCTGGTGAAGAAGTGTTCTGCTGGCCCCCAGCCCCAGGGCCCACAATGAAAAGAAGAACTTGTCTGGAGGAGAGCAGAGAGGGGACAGGGGGAACCGGAGAGGCGAAACAAGGAGGAGAAAAAAATAAAAGTGAGGAAAAAGACAAGCCGAGAGTGTTGGAGGGATAATGAAGAGGTCTAAGGAATTGTAAGCTGAACCTCGACTGTAAGACTAGTGTGTGTTGTGTGTGTTGTGTGTGCTGTGCTGTGTGTGTGATGGTGCTGGTGTGTGTGTGTGTTGCCTTGTGTGGTGTTGTGTGTGTGTGGTGGTGTTGTGTGTGTGTGTGTTGTGTGTGTGTGTGTGTGGTGGATGTGTGTTGTGTCTGGTGTGTGTGTTAAACTTGCATGCGTGAATGAGTATTGTGCAACATGCGAGTGTCTGTGTGAAGACAAAACTGCCACAACTTTACATTCCAGCTGTGGGTTGAAGAGTCTGAGGGGGAGGGCTCCTCTAAACAGCACCAGGACACTAAGGATCTCTCTATAACAGCCCTAGGGGACAACTAAGGGTATTCTTCTAAACAGCCCAGGGACACTAAGGTCATCTCTCTAAACAGACCCAGGGCACTAAGGTATCTCTCTAAACAGCACCAGGGACACTACAGGGCATCTCTCTGAAACAGCCCCAGGGACACTAAGGTATCTCTCTCTAACAGGCCACCAGGACACTAAGTGATCTCTCTAAACAAGCCCACCAGGGACACTAAGGCATCTCTCTAAACAGCCCAGACACTAAGGCATCTCTCTAAACAGCACCAGGGACACTAAGGCATCTCTCTAAACAGCCCAGGGACACTAAGGTATCTCTCTAAACAGCCCCACGAGGCACTAAAGCATCTCTCTAAACAGCCCCAGGGACACTAAGGTATCTCTCTAAACAGCCCCAGGAACACTAAGGATCTCTCTAAACAGGCCCAGGGACACTAAGGATCTCTCTAAACAGCCCTCAGGGACACTAAGATCTCTCTAAACAGCCCAGGGACACATAAGGATCTCTCTAAACAGCCCAGGACACTAAGGCATCTCTCTAAACAGCCCCAGGGACACTAAGGCATCTCTCTAAACAGCCCCCGGGACACTAAGGCATCTCTCTAAAAGCCCCAGGACACTAGAGTATCTCTCTAAACAGCCCAGGCGACACTAAGCATCTCTCTAATACAGCCCTCAGGACACTAAGGTATCCTCTCTAATAACAGCCCCAGGACACTAAGGGCATCTCTCTAAAACAGCACCAGGGACACTAAGGTCATCTCTCTAAACAGCAACCAGGGACACTTAAGATCCTCTAAACAAGCACCCAGGGACACTAAGTATCTCTCTAAACAGCCCCAGGACACTAGATCTACCACAGGAAATAGGCATCTCTTATACAGCCCTCAGGGACACTAAGGGATCTCTCTAAACAGACCGCCAGGGGACACTTAAGGTATCTCTCTAAACAGGCCCAGGGACTAAGGCATCTCTCTAAACAGCGCCAGGGACACAAGGCATCTCTTCTAAACAGCCCCAGGGGACACTAAGTGATCTCTCTACAACAGCCCAGGGACACTAAGTCATCTCTCTAAAACAGCCCCAGACACTAAGTGCATCTCATCTTAAAACAGCCCCAGGGACACTAAGCATCTCTCTAAACAGCCCCAGGACACTAAGGCATCTCTCTAAACAGCCCCAGGGACACTAAGGGTATCTCTCTATACAGCCCCAGGGCAAGCACTAAGCAGGGACACTAGCTCTCTCTAAACAAAGCCCTAGGAACACTAAGGTATCTCTCTAAACAGCCCCAGGAGACACTAAGTATCTCTCTAAACCAGGAAACAGGTCAAAGCCCAGGGACACTAAGGTTATCGTCTCTAAACAGCCCATGCGACACTAAGGCAATCTCTCTCAAACAGCCCCAGGCGAACACTAAGGCATCTCTTCTAAACAGCCCTAGGGACACTAAGTATCTCTCTAAACAGCCCCAGGGTACACTAAGTATCTCTCTAAACAGCCCCAGGAACACTAAGGCATCTCTCCTAAACAGCCCCGGGACACTAAGGTATCTCTCTAAAAAGCCCAGGGACACTAAGGTATCTCGTCTAAAACACAGCCCCAGGGACACTAAGGCATCTCTCTATACAGCCCCAGGGACACTAAGGCATCTCTCTAAACAGCCCCAGGGACACTAAGACCTCTATGTGTACTGCTTTTTGGACACCAAAGGAGTCTCCAGAGTTAACCAACCCTGTGAARGTACTTTTAAATCTTAATAGTGAAGTTAAGTAAGTCAGAAGCTTGTGGAACAGGGCTTTGTGAACAAAAAGAGCGTAATGATGTGATCTACATGACTTCAAAGAGGTTCAGCCAACCTTTTGGTAAAGAATACAGTGATGAGTAATAAAACTGTCTCCTGTGATAAAACGATGACAAACGGKATCCAGGAGTTTAAGAGAAGAGGCAGCTGCACTTTAATAAATAGTATCACCATAAGCAAGAACTGATAGAAAGTTTGACTGCACAATCTGCTTCCTGCTGACTAGAGAGAGAAAATATCTGTTTTTGTAAAAGGCCACTTTAAATCTTAGTTTCTTAACAAGCTCATTCGTATGTTTTTTAAACTATAAAACATTGTTAATCCAAATACCAAGGTATTTGAATGACAGACTAGTACAATTATAGAAACATCCGACGAGTGAAGACCTAATCCATCTGAGACAATCTTACGAGAACTTGAAAACAACATGTATTTAGTTTTTCCTGTATTAAGCACTAGTTTTAATCAGGGCTTTCTGCACTGCTGCAAAATTGGACTGTAGCCTTGTCACAGCCAGGTCAGCAGTTGGAGCAATTGCATACATTGTAGTATCATTGACCAAGCATGTATATACATAGTGAAAAGACCAGGTCCTTGAATCAACCCCTGCCGAACACCTACATGTACTTCACGAAATTCAGACTTCACCCCATCAACCACGATGGCCTGAGTTCTGTCACTTAGATCAGTGGTTCCCAAACTTGACTACCAGTCTGAATTAATTGGTTGGGGCAGAGAGGAGGAAGTGCAACCCTTTAGAGATTAGACAGTTTTCCAGATTTTAACTGAGTTTCCCTTGCAATCATAAAGAGTGGTTACATAATAATCACATTTAGCCTTTTTGGTCAGTCTTACACATTGACTCCTCAGTTGCCTAAAAGAAAAAAGCGGCTGTAGTACTGTTTGTCCATTTTGAGACGCCGTAGCCAGTATACACATCCTCAAAATAGTATAACTCAAGAAATCTGTGATTTATTTTGACGTTTTTGCCGAGGGGACCTTAGTCGCACAATTTTGCTTCTAACTAGGATGTTTGATGCAGTATTTTTATTTAACCTTTATTTAACTAGGCAAGTCAGTTAAGAACAAATTCTTATTTTCAATGACGGCCTACCCGGACGACACTGGGCCAATTGTGCGCCGCCCAATGGGACTCCCAATCACGGCCGGATGTGATGCAGCCTGAATGACAACAGGCACTTCATTGAAGAATCTCTACTGTTGACCAATCACCAATGAGGTAGACTTCAGCTACTGACTTCGGCTTGCCTCATGAAAAAATGTTGTGCGCCCAAACAGCCCAAAAAAACTTGTTGTAGTCCAAATTGAACAAAAACGTCACAAAATGTCATCATAATACTTGCAAGATCTGTTCCAAACTGTTTTGGCTGTGAGGCATGTGGATGCCTTAAGAGGGCTGAACCTAGAACTGAGAGAAAATGGTAGGAGAGCAGCACCCTCATTGCTAAATAAAGGTGAAATAAAGTTTCAATAAAACATTTATATAAAAATATTCTCCTGCAGTGATCCTAAGCGCAATGGAGAGCTATGTTAGTGATAATCTGCATTATCCACTAGACAATGATATCAACTGGGAATCTGCATTATCCATTAGACAATGATATCAACTGGGAATCTGCATTATACATTAGA
>NC_036853.1:5893238-5894462 GCF_002910315.2 Salvelinus sp. IW2-2015
AAAATGATATCAACTGGGAACCTGCATTATACATTAGATAATGATATCAACTGGGAACCTGCATTATCCATTAGATAATGATGTAAACATTTACCACTGCTGGACAACTTTCGTTGTATCATGTTTTGACTTTGACTGCTTTAAGTGTCTCAAAACACTATTTGAGTGTTCTACAATGTGATTTGAGTGTTCTACAATGTGATTTGAGTGTTCTACAATGTGATTTCAAAAATCTGTATTTTCTATTGTCAGCTCTTGTATTTTTATTAGCACATTTTCTTAATTGTTTACTCTGCTTTGTTGGAAAGGCCTCTTAAGTAAGCATGTCACGGTAAAGTCTACACCTGTTGTATTCGGCGCACGTGACAAATAACATTTGATTTAATTTGTATAATTGTGGAGTGACACTTTAATACACGTTTCTAACTCTAACTCTACAACTGGTTTACGTTCTCATGAATCTGACTGATTTACGACTGACCCAAGACCCAACCCGAGGGTTTTAAAGGTTGTGATTTATGCTGTGTGAGTGAGTGAGTGAGTGAGGGAGTGAGTTGCTTGATGTTTGGACTAGCAAGCAGTGAGAAGCTTTAATACTGCTTCCATGGAGGACTGTGAGATTTCTGATGCTCCACCTCTGTGTTTGAGCCTCTGCGTCTCAGTGAAAGGTTTGATGGAGTAGTTTCATCATTGACCCGTGAGGTGGTTGATTGTGTATTGAGAAGACAGATGTTTCATGCTGTGTTGGGCATGATGATCCAGTACATCTACATCTACTCTATGATTGGGAGTTGTGTACTGTATGCCCATGCCCTTGGGGAGCTCCTACTTGTTGAACAGGCATGTGGTTTACGAAAGAGAAAAAGGCGAAAGAGGCACCAGGCCCCAGAGTCCTGACAGGATTCCAGGAGGAACCACCCTGGGGTAGCCTTGTAGGCTGCCAGTGGAAAATTGGACTGACCAGAAAAACCTCAATGAACTTGGAATGGTCTGGGGAGAAGAATAGAGAAATATTAAACCATCTGTCTAATGGAGTTTAGTGGCAAGTGTCTGTGACAGTGTCCAATATGGACAGAAGGAGAAGGAAGGAAGGCTCAAGCTCTTCCCTGAGACCAGTTATCAGTTAACATCCTGTGGCCATACAGGATCGCTCACTACACACTGTACAGAGGAATACCCCCTGTATGGAGGAATACACCCTGTACGGAGGAATACACCCTGTAC
>NC_036853.1:5896862-5900066 GCF_002910315.2 Salvelinus sp. IW2-2015
ATCACTCCAGTGTTAATCTGCTAAATTGTAATTATTCGATTTATTGCCTACCTCATGCCTTTTGCACACATTGTATATAGATTCTCTTTTTTTTCTACCATGTTATTGACTTGTTTATTGTTTACTCCATGTGTAACTCTGTGTTGTCTGTTCACACTGCTATGCTTTATCTTGGCCAGGTCGCAGTTGCAAATGAGAACTTGTTCTCAACTAGCCTACCTGGTTAAATAAAGGTGAAATAAAAATAAAAAATAAAATAAAATAAAAATATAGAAACTGCTCTGTAGACTACAGTCAGAGACAGTGAAAATTATTTTTTGACAGGGGAGTCATTTAGATATGGTTCTGCTTCTAAGTTATGACTATTTGTTAGTCAACTTGTCTGTAATTAGACACATGCAGCTTCTCTTCTGTCATTTATGTTGCTCTAGAAGCCTAAATAAACCGTTGCTCACCAGAATAACGTAATAAATCGATAGAGTGAATACTTCACTCTAGTTGACATCGCTAAAGTTTTCTCTGTCATCTGCTTCTTTTGCAAAGCAAAGATGTTTACGGACCAGGGAGAAAAATGCAACAACAAAAAAACAACAGGAAATAACGTTTTGTGCCAAATGGCGGTTGTGAGAAAATAACAAGCTGTGAAAAAGAACCATCATGTTTCTGATCAGATTTCAGTTTGGCTTGGAAGCATATTCTACGTGGTTGAAATACTATCAGCTTCTACGATGCTGATGAAGATAGCACCTCTACAGAATGGATGCGTCACATTCTCACACGATCCAATTTAGTCTACATTTAGTGTATCATATTGCTGCAAGAAATGTTTAATTCTGCAGGAGTTAATACTATGGCTACATGAGAGGTTATAGTGTCCAGGTTTCACCCATCTAAACAGTAGGCTACAGTTCCCTTGACGTGCCATAGGCTTGTGAAGGTCGAATTTGTATAGCGCCTCACATTAACATATACGGCTGCTGTCATCCTATTTAACAACTTCAACAAATCTTTTACATACATTACTTTTCTGGCCCTCCCTTCTCTTTTATTTTCAACTCTCCATTTCACAGTCTATGGCGTTGTTTTCTCTTTATTCAACCCGCCCTTCATCCACACTATATTTCGTGACCCTAAACCGCAGATATGACCGCAGATATGACCGCAGAGACTGCGGGATATGAGTCATGCATCACTAGCATGTGTGAGAGTCTCTCTGGGGTTTGTTCACCAAGCTCAGACGTGACTGATTTCATGTGTTCAATCACCTGGCAGTTGCCAAGGCAGCATCGGGAATAAACCAGGGAGAGAGGGAGAGGGAGGGAGGGTGGAAGGAAGGGAGGTGAGAGAGACACAGAGAGAGAGAGAAGAGGGAATGATAGATGGATGGAGGGAAGGGAGAGGTGAGGTGAGGGAGACAGGAAGTGAACGAGGCACCTTGAGATTCTTGACAGCTGGGGCGGGGTCGGTGAGGAAGCTCTGGCGAACGCTGATCTCTATCCCGGCCTCTTTGGTCCTTGTCTCTAGATCATCCAGCGTCTGACAGAGAGATTAAACATTAAAACAGGGCAGGCACTTGATTCAAATGCAGTTGAAGCTTTGTTTATTATTTTCTTTACAACATGTTTTGACAGAACAAACAGACACACAGACAGGGAGATGGTGAGAGGAAGGGAGAGAAAGAGACAGAGACATGGGAAGGGGGGAGAGACAGAGAGAGAGATAGCTGAAAGTAAGGGGCAGAGGGATAGAGGAGTGGAAGAGAGAGAGGAGGAGGAAAAGAGGGGGAGAGGAGAGAGAATGGATGAGAAAGGAAAGGGAGGAGGAGGAGAAGGAGAGGAATGAGAAGGAGAAGAGGGAGAGGAGGGGAGATGGAGAGAGGTAAGGAGGAGAGGAGAAGAGGAGGGGGAGAGAAGAGGGAGAAGAATGAAAGGAAGGAGCAGGAGGGGAGAAGAGGAGGGAAGGAGGGAGAGGAGGGAGAGAAAGAGTAGAAGAGAGGGACAGAGAGGGGAGAGGAGATGAGGGGGAGAGCAGGAGAAGGAGAGAGGAGGGGAGAGGCACGGGGAGAGAAGGAGGAGAGGAGGGGAGAGGAGAGGGGGAGGAGGAGGAGAGAAGGAGGAAAAGAGGGGGAAAGGAGGAGGAGGTGAGGAGGAGAAGAGGACAGGCTGGATGATGACAATGTTGCCAAGAAGCAAGACAGGAAGTGGAGACAACTGATAGACAGAAGGTACAGAAGAGGTGTGATGAAGAGTGTGATAAGTAGGAAAGGAAATTAGAAATGAGAATCTATTTCATCCGTCACCAGTTCTTTTTTTTCTGGAGTCTGTTCTCTGCATGTCTTTAACCAACAGTATAAATGATAAGTGAACAAACAGACAATAGTCTACAACTCCTTAGTGAGAAAGGGGCTTGGTGTGCCGGAGTCTGGTAGAGAGATTAATCCCACAGACCACAGATACCCATGGCGAGGTGGGTCTGAATCCTGTCTCAACTCTTCCTCTCCGTCTTCCTCTGTATCTGTCTCCCCTCTACATTCAGAATATCACTGTCCATATTACAATAAAACAACTTTTTTTTATGTAAAAGAGGCCTGTCACTCACTGAGGTGAAGACTTCCGTAGTCTGCTGGATGGTGGCGATCTTAGTCCATTTCCACTTCTGAAAGAGCTGAACCCTGGTGGGGTTGTGGAGGGTGGCAGACGGGTGGGTACGGAAGAACGTCGGGAAACGCTGACGGTTGGAGAGAGCCGGAGAACTGGAACCATAGGACAACTGAGGAGAGAGGAGGACAGGAGAAAGAAAATAGTGTTAGGGTGTCCTCATTATGTCTGAGGTACAAAGGTAGAACGCAGAGAGAAAAGGAAAGATGATGAAGAGAGAAGGAGACCAAGAAGAAACCAAAGAAGAAGAAGCAGGCAAAACAAGAAGAAAGACAGTTCCATGCTAGAATATTCCTCAGCCATGTCCCAGTATATTCGATCCTGCTAGAATATCCCTCAGCCATGTCACAGTATATTCAGTCCTGCTAGAATATCCCTCAGCCATGTACCAGTATATTAGATCCTGCTTGAAAATCACTCAGCAATGTCACAGTATATTAGATCCTGCTAGGATATCCCTCAGCCATGTCCCAGTATATTCAGTCCTGCTGGAATATCCCTCAGCCATGTCCCAGTATATTAGATCCTGCTAGAATATCCCTCAGCC
>NC_036853.1:5900616-5901679 GCF_002910315.2 Salvelinus sp. IW2-2015
CCTCAGCCATGTCCCAATATATTAGATCCTTCTAGAATATCCCTCAGCCATGTCACAGTATATTAGATCCTGCTAGAATATCCCTCAGCCATGTCACAGCGTAGTATGTCCTGCTAGAATATCCCTCAGCCATGTTACAGTGTATTATGTCCTGCTAGAATATCCCTCCGCCATGTCACAGCGTATTATGTCCTGCTAGAACATCCCTCAGCCATGTCACAGCATATTATGTCCTGCTAGAATATCCCTCAGCCATGTCACAGTATATTGGATCCTACTAGAATATCCCTCAGCCATGTCCCAGTATATTAGATCCTACTAGAATATCCCTCAGCCATGTCCCAGTATATTAGATCCTACTAGAATATCCCTCAGCCATGTCCCAATATATTAGGTAATTTCCATTGGGACGCAGCCATACGGCCACTGCAGAGGAATATGGGTCCAAATATCTGATGTGTGAACAGCCTCTTTTATGACACCAAAATAGCACTGTGTGAGAGTGCACTTTATACACTAACTTCTTAAAGTGGAGAGTGACACAAAAACTGTGTAATAAAATCTCCCAAATATCAGCCTGCTATTCCTGTAACCCTCCATAAAGGTGTCTATGCAGTCTAGACACATAGTAATAAGGTAAAAAAGTATTTCAAGTCTGGACAGTGGACATAAAATGTCATTTGGGAAATGTCAAGATCTTTTAAGGTGTAGTGCTAGCTGTCAAATGTACGAGGCACATGGTAAGGGCCCTGGTCAAAAGGTAGTACACTACGGTGCCATTAGAAACTCTACCACTGAGATGGACAGACCAGTGTTATTATTCCCTCTGACTTCCTTGACACTTCTTATTTGGCATTTAGGACTTGTAGTTTAGAGGCCATCGAACGCTTCCCTTACCTCTAGGCTGACAGACACTCTCCTCTCCTTTCCTGCTGGCCAAGTGGATCTGAGGTGTCTCCCTCTCTCTCTCCCTCTCTCACTCTCACTCTCTATCCTACTCTCTCTCTTCCTGTGCCTAGTCCAGAGCCCTTGGAATGCTTCCCTCCCTCAGCTAAATGGATCT
>NC_036853.1:5902340-5909330 GCF_002910315.2 Salvelinus sp. IW2-2015
TAGTAAATAATAATACACAATTGAATACAAAAATAACAACAATATAGTAGAAATGTAATGAACATAAACACTGAGCTGATTTCTAACGTGCTGTTCCTTCTTTTTCCCTAGTTTATCTCTCTGTCTGTCTGTCTGTCTGTCTGTCTGTCTGTCTGTCTGTCTGTCTGTCTCTGTCTGTCTGTCTGTCTGTCTGTCTGTCTGTCTGTCTGTCTGTCTGTCTGTCCCTAGTTCAGAGCCCTTGGACTACTTCCTCAGCTAAATGGACGTCCCACTAATCTGCTATGCCTCTGATTCAACCTCTATAGTGTATTGAAATACTTCAAGTGTTGTTGAAATGTCTTATCCTGAAATTTAGACAATTGCCCCAAAAATCGGGTTGAGGAAGTTGTGTTAAGGAGAGGCAGACGAACAGACACAGATTACATCAGTTCTGTTCAAATACAACGGACGGCAGGACAGACAGACTGTCACGCTCCTCTTCCTGGAAATGACTGGACCAAAGTGCAGTGTGGTACATGTTCATGATATTTTATTTAATCAGAACACTTGAACAAAAATAACAAAGAGAAAAACGAACAGTTCTGGTAACTAAACTATACAGAAAACAACTACCCACAAACACAGGTGGGAAAAGGCTGCCTAAGTATGATTCCCAATCAGAGACAACGATAGACAGCTGCCTCTGATTGAGAACCACACCCGGCCAAACACAAAGAAATAGAAAACATAGAAATAAAGAAACTAGAATGCCCAACCTAGTCACACCCTGGCCTAACCAAAATAGGGAATAAAAGCCTCTCTATGGCCAGGGCGTGACACAGACATATAGACAGACAGGCAAACTGTCCACACGCACACACACACACACGCACGCACACACACACACACACACACACACACACACACACACACACAGACTGTAGAGCCACACTCACCACTATAAGGTTCCACATGCGAGCGGCCTCGGCCACCAGCGTGGACACAGAGCTGCAGCCGGGCATCAGGACCATCTTGATGGGCTCAGTGTAGAGCAGGTCATACAGGAGCTTGGTGGCTTCACCTGGATCACACTGTAGGGAACAGAGGAAGACAGAAAGGCAGACTATTTAACTTCTTATGGCTGCAGGGGCAGTATTGAGTAGCTTGGATGAAAGGTGCACAGAGGTGCCCATAGTAAACTGCCTGCTCTTCAGTCCCAGTTTCTAATATATGCATATTATTATTGATATTGGATAGAAAACACTCGGAAGTTTCTAAAACTGTTTGAATGATGTCTGTGARTATAACAGAACTCATATGGCAGGCAAAAACCTGAGAAAAAATCCAAACAGGAAGTGGGAATTCTGAGGCTGGTCGATTTTCAACCAAGATCCTATTGAATTCACAGCGAGATATGGATGAGTTTGCACTTCCTACGGCTTCCACTAGATGTCAACAGTCTGTAGAACCTTGTCTGATGCCTCTACTGTGAGGAGGGGCCGAATGAGACATGAATGAGTAATATCTGCCATGACCTGACCATGCTCTGGCCATGCGCATTCACATGAGAGGGAGCTCTGTTCCATCGCTCATCTAAAGTCAATGTAATTCTCCGGTTGGAACGTTATTCAAGATTTATGTTAACAACATTCTAAAGATTGATTCTATACATCGTTTGACATGTTTCTACTGACTGTTACGGAACTTTTGGACATTTCGTCAGCTTTTAGTGAACGCGCTTCCTGACGTTGGATTTGTTTCCCAAACATGCTAACAAAAATAGCTATTTGGACATAAATGATGGACATTACCGAACAAAACGAACATTTCTTGTGGAAGTGGGAGTCCTGGGAGTGCATTCCGACGAAGATCAACAAAGGTAAGTGAAGATTTATAATGCTATTTATAACTTTTGTTGACTCCACAATTTGGCGGGTAACTGTATGGCTTCCTTTTGTGGCTGAACGCTGTTCCCAGATTATTGAATATTGTGTTTTGCCGTAAAGCTTTTTGAAATCTGACACAGCGGTTGCATTAAGAACAAGTGTATCTTTAATTCTATGTAAAACATGTATCTTTCATCAAAGTTTACGATGAGTATTTATGTTATTTGACGTGGCTCTCTGCAATTACTCCGGATATTTTGGAAGCATTTCTGAACATTGCGCCAATGTAAACTGAGGTTTTTGTATATAAATATGAACTTTATCAAACAAAACATATATGTATTGTGTAACATGAAGTCCTATGAGTGTCATCTGATGAAGATCATCAAAGGTTAGTGATTCATTTTATCTCTATTTCTGCTTTTTATGACTCCTGTCTTTGGCTGGAAAAATGACTGTGTTTGTCTGTGATTTTGCGGTGACCTAACATAATCGTTTGTGGTGCTTTTGCTGAAAAGCCTATTTGAAATCGGACACTTTGGTGTGATTAACAACAAGATTACCTTTAAAATGGTATAAGATACATGTATGTTTGAGGAATTTATATTATGAGATTTCTGTTGTTTGAATTTGGCGCTCTGCATTTTCACTGGCTGTTGTCATATCGATCAGCCATAAGAGGTTTTCATGGGTTAACCATCTAATCACACTGCATGGGGCACAGAGGAAGAGGAAATAAAGGAGGAATAAGGGAGAGGGATAGAGGGGGAATAAGGGAGAGGGATAGAGAAGGGGAATAAGGGAGAGGGATGGATAAGTGGAATAAGGGAGAGGGCTAGAGGGGGAATAAGGGAGAGGGACAGAGAAGGGGAATAAGGGAGAGGGACAGAGGAGGGGAATAAGGGAGAGGGATAGAGAAGGGGAATAAGGGAGAGGGATAGAGGAAGGGGGAATAAGGAGAGGGAATAAGGAAGGAGGGAAAAAGGAGAGGGGATAGAGAAGGGGAATACAGGAGAAGGGACAGAGGAGGGGAATAAGGGGAGGGATAGAGAGGGAACAGAGGAGAGGGATAGAGGAGGGAATAAGGGAGAGGATAGAGAAGGGGAATAGGGAGAGGGATAGAGAAGGGGAATAAGGAGAGGGATAGAGAGAAGGGGAATAAGGGAGAGGGATAGAGAAGGGGAATAAGGGAGAGGATAGAGGAAGGGGATACAGGAGAGGGATAGAGAAGGGGAATAAGGGAAGGGATAGAGGAGGGGTCAAACGAACGTCGTCAGGGAAATGACCGGACCAAGGTGCAGCGTGGTGAGCATATATTTTTGTCTTTATTAAGAATGTCACACAAACAAAACAAGAAACACCAAAAAACGAACGTGAAGCTTACTAGGGCCATTACAGGCCACTAATAAAGACAACTACCCACAACTAAGGTGGCAAAACAGGCTGCCTAAGTATGATTCCCAATCAGAGACAACGATAGACAGCTGTCCCTGACCATACCTCGGCCAAACACACAGAAATACAAAACATAGAATGCCCACCCACATCACACCCTGACCACATCACACCCTGACCTAACCAATTAGAGACATAAGGGAAAGGGAATAATAATAATAATAAGGAAAGGGATAGAGGGGGAATAAGCGACGAGGATGGATGGGTGACGCGAGGGGAGATAAGGGAAATAGGATAAGGGAGTGGAGAGGAAGGAAGAGGGGGAGAGGGAGAAGAGGGGAGAGGGAGAGGAGAAAGAGGGTGAGGAGGTGTGGGGATAGAGAGATGAAGAGGAAGAGGTTGCAAGGGAGGAAGTGATAGGGAGGGAGAGAGAGAGAAGAGAGAGAGAGAGAGAGAGAGAGCAGAGAGGAGAGAGAGAGAGAGAGAGAGAGGGGAGGTTTAGGAGAGAAATTGAAAGGTAGACTGATTACATAACGGCACCCGCAATAAAACAAACATACAAGTGCTATTTGTATGTTAAACTGTGGAGAGATTGAGAGGGTCAGTGATTCATTTCACACTCGACTGCACACAACAATACCAATAAACAGGAAGAGCCCAGAGACGAGGTGAGGCACATCCCAAGGACACCTGATGTTGGCACCCTATGCCCTATGTATGGCCCCATAGGACTGTGGTCAAAAGTAGTGCACTATCTATGGGCCCTGACCAAAAGTAGTGCACTATATAGGGAATAGGGCTCTGGTCTAAAGTAGTGCACTATATAGGGAATAGGGCCCTGGTCTAAAGTAGTGCACTATATAGGGAATAGGGTGCCATTTGGGATGCAGACTGTGACTGCACCATTGAAAAAGGCACTGGATCAAATGAGTGATATTTCACCTAACATTCCAAACAGTAGTCTCACTGGGAATATATTCTGGCGACAGCAAATAGAGATAAATTACTTCAAAATGATTACACAGAGGAACCTGATTTTGTTTGATTTGTGTGATCGTACAAATTGAGTTAGCAGTGGGCCCGAGGCAACAGATTACCCCCTTCCTTAACCACAGTCAGTGTCGCCTATAATCACAGAGTGCCAAATGGCATACTGTACTATTCCCTATATAGTGCACTAATTTTAACCAGAGCCCTATGCACCCTGGTCAAAAGCAGTGCAGTATACAGCATATGCTCCCATGTAGGACGCAGCCAGTTCATTTTAATGAAGTGAGAGAAGTCAATGGTCAAATCCTCTAGCTAGTATATTCATGTATTGCTTTCCACCGTAAAGCCTCTCATCATTAAACCCATTCCATGTGAAAGACACATCGGTATTGTGACATCATTGGGCCCAATTACGAGCAAGGGGAAGGATTCAACTGACTGCTAGGCTTTGTTCCCAAATGACACCCTATTCCCTACATCTACACACGGTCAACAGTAGAGCAATTTAAAAGAAAATAAGATTATAAGGAAAAGGATGGTATTTGGGATACAGACCAAGGCTAACCCCACCCAGTCACAATCAGTTCAGGTTAACCTACACCCAATCACAATCAGTTCAGACTAACCCCACCCACCCAGTCACAATCAGTTCAGGTTAACCCCACCCAGTCACAATCAGTTCAGCACTGAAACATGATTTGTGACTGGGTTGGGGTTACTGAACTGAATTGTGGACTGGGTGGGGTAGTCTGAACTGATTGTGACTGGTGGGGTTAACCTGAACTGATTGTGACTGGGTGGGGTTAGTTGAACCTGATTGTGACTGGGTGGGGTTAGTCCTGAACTGATTGTGACTGGGTGGGGTTAACCTGAACTGATTGTGATCTGGGTGGGGGTTAGTCTGAACTGATTGTGACTGGGTGGGGTTAACCTGAACTGATTGTGACTGGGTGGGGTTAACCTGAACTGATTGTGACTGGGTGGGGTTAGTACCTGAACTGATTGTGACTGGTGGGTGGGTTAACCTGAACTGATTGTGACTGGGTGGGGTTAACCTGAACTGATTGTGACTGGGTGGGGTTTACTGCAACTGATTGTGACTGGGTGGGGTTAGCTGAACTGATTGTGACTGGGTGGGGTTAGTCCTGAATGATTGTGACTGGGTGGGGGTTACTGAACTGATTGTGACTGGGTGGGGTTAGTCTGAACTGATTGTGACTGGGTGGGGTTATCTGAACTGATTGTGACTGGTGGGTGGGGTTAACCTGAACTGATTGTGACTGGGTGGGGTTACCTGAACTGATTGTGACTGGTGGGTGGTGGTATCTGAACTGATGTGACTGGTGGGGTTAACCTGAACTGATTGTGACTTGGTGGGTGGGGTTAGTCTGAACTGATTGTGACTGGGTGGGGTTAACCTGACACTTGATTGTGATTGGGTGGGTTACCTGAACTGATTGTGAATTGGTGGGGTTGTTACGCTGAAACTGATTGTGTGTATTGGGTTGGTGTTAACCTGAACTGATTGTGACTGGGTGAGAGTTGGGGTTAACCTGAACTGATTGTGCTGGGTGGGTTATATTGTTAGAGACTGACTGATTGTGACTGGGTGGGTGTTAGTCTGACTGATTGTGACTGGGTGGGGTTAAGTCTGGAACTGATTGTGACTGAGTGGGGTTAACTCTGAACTGATTTGATGTGATGGGTGGGGTTAGTCTGACTGATTGTGCTGGGGGTGGGGTTACCTGAATGATTGTGATGGGTGGGGTTAACCTGAACTGCATTGTGACTGGTGGGTGGTTAGTCTGAATGATTGTGACTGGGTGGGGTTAACCTGAACTGATTGTGACTTGGGTGGGGTTTAACCTGACTGATATGTGACTGGGTGGGGTTAACCTTGAACTGATTGTGACTGGGTTGGGGTTACTTGAAACTTGATTGTGACTTGGTGGGTGGGGTACTGAACTGATTGTGACTGGGTGGGGTTAACCTGCACCTGATTGTGACTGGGTGGGTTAGTCTGAACTGATTGTGACTGGGTGGGGTTAGCCTGAAACTGATTGTGACTGTGGGTGGGGTTAACCTGAACTGATTGTGACTGGGTGGGGTTAACTGAACTGATTGTGACTGGGTGGGGTTACGTCTGAACTGATTGTGACTGGTGGGTGGGGTTAACCTGAACTGATTGTGACTGGGTGGGGTTAACCTGAACTGATTGTGACTTGGTGGGTGGGGTTAGTCTGACTGATTGTGACGGGTGGGTTAACGTGACTATTGTGATTGGGTGGGGTTAACCTGAACTGATTGTGAACTGGGTGGGGTTAACCTGAACTGATTGTGACTGGGGGTGGGGTTAACACTGAACTGATTTGTGACTTGGTGGGGCTGGGGTTATTCGGAACTGATTGTGACTGGTGGGGTTAACCTGAACTGATGTGACTTGGTGGTGGGTTAGTCTGAACTGATTGTGACTGGGTGGGGTTAACCTGAAAATGTCTGTGATTGGTTGTGGGGTTAACGCTGAACTGATTGTGACTGTGGGGTTAGTCTGATGATTGGGAGACTGGAGGTGGGGTTACCTGAACTGATTGTGACTTGGTGGGTGGGGTTAGTCTGAACTGATTGTGACCTGGGTGGGGTTAACCTGAACTGATTGTGACTGGTGGGTGGGTTAGTCTGAACTGATTGTGACTGGGTGGGGTTAACCTGAACTGATTGTGACTTGGGTGGGGTTAACCTG
>NC_036853.1:5912347-5921378 GCF_002910315.2 Salvelinus sp. IW2-2015
AGTCTGTGAACTGATTGGGACTGGGTGGGGTTAGTCTGAACTGATTGTGACTGGGTGGGGTTAACCTGAACTGATTGTGGACTGGGTGGGGTTAACCTGAAAACTGATTTGTGACTGGTGGGGTTAATTAGAATCCTGTTTATTAAGTCTGAACGATTGTGACTGGTGGGTGGGGTTAACCTGACTGATTGTGACTGGGTGGGGTTAACCTGAACTTGAGTTGCCTGTACTGGTTGTTGTACTGGGTTTGCGGTTACGCTGACTGCATATGTGAGTCGTGAGCTGTGGGGGGTTAGTCTGAACTGATTGTGACTGGGTGGGGGTAGTCTGAACTGATTGTGACTGGGTGGGGTTAGTCTGAACTGATTGTGACGGGTGGGGTTAGTCTGAACTGATGTGTGGACTGGGTGGGGTAACCTGTAACCCCACCCAGTCACAATCAGTTCAGGTTAACCCCACCCAGTCACAATCAGTTCAGACAAACCCCACCCAGTGTTGAAGGCGAGGGGGCAGTCGTTCTCCCCTGGTTCAGACCCAGGGTCCTGAGTTTAGCGATGAGCTTGGAAGGCACTATGGTGTTGAAGGCTGAGCTGTAGTCAATGAACAGCATTCTTACATAGTGGGAACAACATCCTCTATGCACTTCCTGATGAACCCAGTTCCCGAGTAAGTGTATACATCGATACTATGCTCAGACGCAACCCGGATCATTTCCCAGTCCACATGATCAAAACAATCTTGAAGCACAGATTCCGATTGGTCAGACCAATGTTGAACAGTCCTTACCACGGGTGCCTCCTGTTTAAGTTTCTGCTTATAGGTGGGGAGGAACATAATGGAGGCGTGACCTGATTTGCCTGGAGGGCTGGGGAGGGTCTTGTATTGGGGGGGGGTGTACACAGCAGTGACGATGACCGAAGAAAATGAACTCGGGAGGTTATGCGGTTGGTATTTCATGGTGAAGTATTCCATATCGGGAGAACAAAATGACTTTCTGTATTTTACCACAATCCCACCATGAGTTGTTAATCATGAAACAAACCGCTCTGCCCTTTTCACAGAGGGTTCTTTCTTCCTGTCCGCACCATGGACGGAGAACCCCACTGGCTGAATGGACACGGACAATATGTCCGGAGAGAGTCACGATTCCGTAAAACAGTATTTTACAGTCCCTGATGTCTCTCTGGAAGAAGATCCTCGCCCTGAGCTTGTCTACTTTATTGTCCAGGGACTGAACCTTAGCGAGTAATATACTCTGAAGCGGTGGAGGGTATGCACACTGCCTGAGTCTGACTAGGGCCCCACTTCTTCTTCTTCTCTGGCATCAGCGTTTTGGTATAGCGCTGCCTCGGGTTCAAACAATGGATCCAGGTCAGGGAAGTCAAATTTCTGCTCAAATTTTTGGTGACTGACCCGAGAACTAATGTCCAAAAGTAATTTTTGGCTGTAGGTAATAATACAAGAAACTTTCTGAGCAAATCATGTAAAAAAATAACAGACAAGAAAAAACACTGCAAAGTTGGCTAGGGAGCTATAAACAGGGCGACCGGGTCTGTCGGTGCCATCCATGAACTGTGCAGCTGGGGCTACACGCATCAAATCGAGTGAACCCGACAACACACACACACACACACACACACACACACACACACACACACACACACACACCACACACACACACACACACACACCACACACACACACACACACACACACACACAAATAGCCTACAGAGAAAAAAAACTGGCAGCACAAACTATGTAGATATTTTTTGTATTGTCCAACTGTTTAGTATTGAGCACCTCTGCTGCCTGAGTGAAGGGCTGAGCCAGAGTGAGACAGAGGAGATATGCACAGGACTATGAAGCGTACCAAATGCAGTCATTGACTTTCAGGATTTTTAGGAACATTTACGAATGTTGTAAGAGTTCTACAGACTCCCGGAAGGAATGGCAAGCGCAGCTGATACAAATATCTGGATGAAGTACCAGCGATATCGTAAAGACCATTTTCCTTCACCAGAGCATAGACTTTCCATTATTCATTCGAATAGGCTCGAGAAGAACACTTTATAAATATATAATCATGCCATTCTCAAGTGTTGACTATTTTGAAAAGAGCTTGACAGTGCAGGGATGCCTTATAATATCAGATGATTTTTTTATAGGGGTCGCAAGAAGTCAATCCCGTCAAGAAAACAAAACCGCTTATTAACCATCACTTAAGTGGGTTGCCTGACAGATGGGTTACGATGAAGGTTATGGAAGCCAGGTGTGTGAGAGAGAGAGAGACAGAGAGACAGAGGAGTCAAGAGCATTTTGATGATTGGTTTATGGAAGCCTGGTGAGGAGAGAGAGAGAGAGAGGAGAGAGAGAGACGAGAGAGAGAGGAGTCAGAGGCATTTTGAATGAAGGTTATAGACAGCCATGGGTGGGAGAGAGAGAAGACAGAGAGAGACAGAGAGTCAGAGCATTTTGAATGAAGGTTATAGAAGCCAGGTGTGGAGAGAGAGAGACAGAGAGAGACAGAGAAGTCAGAGGCATTTTGATGAAGGTATATAGAAGCAGGTGTGGAGAGAGAGAGACAGAGAGAGACAGAGAGTCAGAGGGCATTTTGATGAAGGTTATAGAAGCCTGGTGTGGGAGAGGAGAGAAGAGAGAGACAGAGAGTCAGAGCATTTTGATGACGGTTTGGAGCCTGGTTGGAGGTTAAACCCAATCCATCCAACTCACAAATAAAAACTACACTAAGAAATAAATCCATCACATACACTAGAAATAAAACTCATCCATCCTAACTTAGAAATAAAACTCCATCCATCCTAACTAGAATAAATGCAGCCTTTTGGACATGTTTTGTTGTAAATCCTCATTGCTAATGCTCACCAGCTAAATCTAACGTTATGTCACGAATAGGGTTTGGTGAACGTTGGCCTCCCCCCTTTTTTACTATTCAAATCAAATAAATGGCTGTGTTAGTAAAACGAAAAAAGAGCCACCAATCCGAGAAGCGATATTCCATGAAGTGGACTGTTCATTGATTCTAACCCTGACACTCGGTAAGGAAATCAGAACATGTGTCTTCTTTACATTGAACATAGGTGACTCTCATAGGCTTTGTGAAGTCCAGGGCATTTTTGGGAAAACTGACCATTACTTCCCACTAGCGAGAGGGAGGAGATTTTCTGGTTTGATTTGCCTACTGATGATAACACAAGGGAAGTGTCTGGAATGGCACCCTAGTCACCTCTAATATAGTGCACTACTTTTCGTACCAGAGTCCAATGGGCCTTACGTACATAAGTGCACTAACTTTCACCAGAGTCCAATGGGCCACTAAACGTAACTTTGCACATACTTTTACCAGAGTCCAATGGGCCCCCATAACGTTACATGGTTGCACTACTTTTCACCAGAGTCCAATGGGCCATACGGTACATGGTGCACTACTTTTCACCAGAGTCCAATGGGCCATACGGTACATAGTGCACTACTTTTCACCAGAGTCCAATGGGCCATACGGTACATAGTGCACTACTTTTCACCAGAGTCCAATGGGCCATACGGTACATAGTGCACTCCCATTTCGGGAAGCAGAACAGGCAGAAACAGGCACTGGGAGCTGAATCCCTAATCCGTCACCAGACCCGTCGGAGCTCAGGTCCGCGAGGGGTCAACTTTCTCCTCATCATGCAGCTGACCTGGAAGACGGGCTGTGTGTGGTTGTGTAAGTGCCTATGATGGATGACTGGCCCAACCAAAGGCACTTCTTACATTCGGCTAACTACGCTGAACACTCAATAGAAGCTACAGGCAGGCTCACATCACCTCGCCATCCATCTGTTTCCCTGTTCAAGCAACGATAGTAAGTGCACAATCTTTCCCTTTTCTTGGAGAGAAATCTGTAGTTCTCTGTTTGTATGAACTGCAGTCGTCTTGGTTACTGTTGTTATGCCAACCTCTAACCAAACCCCCCCCCCCCCTTTCCCTTTCTACACCCCCCAGTCTTTTGAAGTGGGGTTCCAATGCAGAGCAGTTTCAACCAATCAGAGCAATGCTCTTAGCAACACCAGCCAGTCACAGTGCATTTCACTATTTCCAGACTGTGAGTGTGGTGTGTTGGCATCTCTCTCCCATGAGAGAGAGGAGGGACGCAGGTGGGAAGAAGAGGCGGAATGGTAGAGAAAGAGAGAGAGAGAGAGAAAAAGAGAGAGAGAGAGACAGACAGAGAGAGAGAGGGAGAGAGAGAGAGAGAGAGAGAGAGAGTACCATCCAATACTCCTCTACATATGTCAGCACCATTTCACCAGTAATTGTACTTGAATAAAGGTGATTCTGCTTCTACTCAATAGAATAACACAGGCTACATAATGATGACCATTGCTCATAAGATACATTTTCTACTAAGTGCTTTTAGCCCGTCTTAAAGAACATGAATCAAAGAAACAGTCTAACAGCGCTCATTAAAAAAAACAACTGAGGAAATTAGAGAATTCACAGAGGACAGTTTATTATCCCAATTATGGCACGCATGACAGATTGCATGCATGACAGATTGCACGCATGACAGATTGCACGCACGACAGATTACACGCATGACAGATGCACGCATGACAGATTGCACGCATGACAGATTGCACGCATGACAGATTACCGCATGACCAGTTGAGGCACTGACATGCATCATGAATTGCACGCATGACAGATTCGACGCAGCGACAGATGACAGATTGCACGCAACTGAGCATGCAATTGCACGGCATGACAGATTACACGCATGACAGATTCACACATTTGACAGATTGAGGCATGACAGAAGCAGCATGACAGAATTACACGCTCATGACAGACTTGCACGCAATGACGCAGATTGCACGCATGAAGATACAACGCAGGACAGAATTGCACACATGACAGATTCAGGCATGACAGATGCAAGGCATGACAGAATGCACGCATGACAGATGCAGGCATGACAGATTGCACGCATGACAGCTAGGGCATGACAGATTGCACGCAGACAGACTGCAGGCATGACAGATGCGCAGGATATGACAGATTGCACGCATGACAGATGCAGGCATGACAGATTGCACGCATAACAGATGCAGCATGACAGATTGCACGCGATGACAGATGCAGCATGACAGATTGCACGCATGACAGACGATGCAGCGCATGACAGATGCATGGCAGGCACAGACATTGCCACGCCATACAGCAGATGCAGCGCATGACAGATTGCACGCTAACAGATTTGAAGCATGACGATTGCACGCATGACAGATTGCAGGCGAATGACAGAAAAATTGCACGCATGACAGATTGACACGCATGACAGAATTGCCACGCATATGACAGATTGCACGCATGACAGCAATGCACGCATAGGACAGATTGCACGCATGACAGATTGCACGCATGACAGATTGCAGCGCATGACAGATGCACGCATGACAGCGCACGCATGACAGATTGCACGCATGACAGACTTGCACGCATGAGCAGCATGATCACGCATTACAGATTGCACGCAGAGAGCAACAATGCAGGCATGACAATGCACGCATGATAGATGGCACGCATGACAGCATGACAGATTCACACATAACAGATTTGGTATATTCATATTACGCAAAATATAGGCAAGACAAAGTTGCGATAACAGCAATCCATTACGACGCAATGCTGTTCTACAATACGAATAACGCTCCAGTCTGAATTATTAACACAACCATAAACCACATAAATCAGACACTTGACAACTTGATGTTTACAAAGGAATCATGCATATCAATGCATCAATTCTGAAATTCCTATTACAAGTGTTATACTTATAGGAACTTTAAAGTCACTTTGCCATAGCTTAGCTAGCGACTCACCATGCTATTTAGTGTATCAGGCTAGGCTAGGCTACCACCATGCTATTTAGTGTATCAGGCTAGCCTAGAATACTCACCATGCTATTTAGTGTATCAGGCTAGGCTAGGCTACTCACCATGCTATTTAGTGATCAGCTAGCCTAGGCTACTCACATGCTATTTAGTGTATTCAGGCTAGGCTAGGCTACTCACCATGCTATTGGTAGTGTATCAGGCATAGGCTACTCACCATGCTATTTAGTGTATCAGGCTAGGCTAGGCTCTCACCATGCTATTTAGTGTATCAGCAGGCTACTCACATTGCTATTAGTTGATCCAGGTAGCGCTAGGCTACTCACCATGCTATTGTTAGTAGTTACGGCATAGGCTAACTCACCATGCTATTTAGTGTATCAGGCTAGGCTAGGCTCACTCATCTGCTATTTAGTGTATCAGCAAGGCTACTCAGCATGCTATTAGGTGATCAGGCTAGCTAGGCTACTCACCATGCTATTTAGTGTATCAGGCTAGGCTAGGTACTCACCATGCTTTAGTGTCCTATCAGCATGTATAGTAGGCTAGGCTAGGCTATCACCATGTGTGTTAGTGATCAGGCTAGGCTACTCACCATGCTATTTAGTGTATCAGGCTAGGCTACTCACCATGCATTTAGTGTATCAGCTAGGCTTACTCACCATGCTTTCAGTGTATGCAGGCTAGGCTACTCACCATGCTATTTAGTGTATAGGCTGGGCTACTCACCATGCTATTTAGTGTATCAGGCTAGGCTACTCACCATGCTATTAGTTGTATCAGGCTAGGCTACTCACCATCTATTTAGTGTATAGGCCTAGGCTACTCACCCATGCTATTTAGTGTTATCAGGCTAGGCTACTCACCATGCGTATTTAGTGTATCAGGCTAGGCTACTCACCCATGCTATTAGCATCTGTATGCAAGGCTAGTGCTACTACTCATGCTATTTAGTGGTATCAGGCTAGGCTACTCACCATGCTATTAGTTAGTGTATATCAGGCTAGGCCTAGGCTAGGCCACCATGCTATTAGTGTATTCAGGCTAGGCTTGATCACCATGCTGATTAGCTTGTATCAGGCTAGGCTTACTGTACCATGGCTACTTTAGTGTATGAGGCTAGGCTACTCACCATGCTATTTAGTGTATCAGGTAGGATCTACTCACCATGCTATTTAGTTATCAGGCTAGGTACTATACATGCTATTTAGTGTATGAGGCTAGCATACTCACCATGCTATTTAGTGTATCAGGCTAGGCTACTCACCATGCTATTAGTGTATCAGCTAGGCTACTCCACCATGCTATTTATGTATCAGGCTAGGCTAACTCACCATTGCTATTTAGTGCATCAGGCTAGGTCTACATCACCAGCTATTTAGTGTATTTCAGGCTAGGCTACTCACCATGCTATTTAGTGTATCAGGCTAGGCTACTCACCTGCTATGTTAGTGTGTATCAGGGCTAGGCTACTCACCATGCTATGTTATGTTTTTCAGGCTAGCTACCTCCCATGGCTATGTATCTAGGATAGCTTGCCTAGTCGCTACTCACCATGCTATTTAGTGTATCAGGCTAGGCTACTCACCATGCTATTTAGTGTATCAGGCTAGGCTACTCACCATGCTGTTTAGTGTATCAGGCTAGGCTACTCACCATGCTATTTAGTGTATCAGGCTAGGCTACTCACCATGCTATCGTAGTGGATTAGTTCCAGTTCGTACTCCGGCAGTATATCCGTTCTCTTGTTCACCAAGTCGAGGGCCATCTGAGCGGAAGGGAGGCATGCTTGGCCCCCGGGCCAGCCTCCGCTCATCGGGAAGAGGGCACCAATGTAGAGCTTCTTCTTGCCTAGAGCCGGGCAGGACCAAGAGAGGAGTAAAGTCAGCGAGGCAAAGATCAGTGTCTGGCCGATGATGGAGCGTCGAACCTCGGGTAGACTTTGACAGGACACCGCCATGTTGGAAGTTTTAGAGTCTCAGAAACTTGGTTTGAAAGATGTTGTATGCTGCTTATGTTTGAGAATTATCTTGGTGACTAATTCTCATCTGTTATTGTTCTGCTGTTGCTGCGTCAAGAACTCTTGAAAGTGCGTGTTTTGTCAAGACAAAATAAACTATTTATATTCCTCATTAAATAGCCAACCTATCTCAAAACTAGTTCTGCTGAAGGGTAACTTTGGTTTTGGTCTGTAAATAAATGTAACTGTTAAGTCTGAGCAACCTACACAAAAGGCTGTTTTTCTGCCTCTAAATGATTCTTCCTCTGTCTACACTCAACACGTGTTGGTCTCGGGACAATATTATGAACGAGACAAATCCATAGTCACCTAGACTATAAATCAAGTCGGTTGGATATCATTTGCAGATAGACGGGTATCCTCTTGTAGTTACACATTTAGCGCAATCAATAGCTAACCGGGTGAAAGTAAAGTTATGTAAAAAATTAACAGAAACAGATGTCAATTAACAGTACACGTAGGTCAGACGTCTCTTAATTCCACTTTGCTCTCTCGATATCAATAACAGGTAAGAACACGTTGCAGAAGAGAATGATTTGTAGTTTATCCTCCGCTCCGACCATTACTTTGGTTCGGTATAGCGCTGTCCAGGGTTCTGAAATAAAACGAGTGACTAAGCGCTCATAAAGTCTCTGGGGAAAAAATGAATAGATGGTGAAATAATTTAGAGAGAAATAGCAATACATCCGATGGTAATACTGTTCAACAGTGGTCCTTTTAAATATCCGTCTGTCCTGGCCCTATCCAATTCCTACATACTCACTGCTCTCCCCGAAAGATATCGCGCTATGATATAATTAATGCGCACGTTAGGTAGTGTACATGTAGTGTAGGATTGACCGCGGCAAAACATAAACATGTCACATTCGTCTATTCCTACCAGCTCCTCTCCTCCTCTCCTGTCTATTAACGATGTGCGTGATGTCAACGCTGTATCTGCATGACGGAATTCTAAACGACAGGTAAAGCAGATGACGAGAGTCGAACCCGGTTACCCTTCAGCAGTTAAAACAACAACGCAAACAGTCGTGGTAGCAAGCAGCGGGGTAAATGTCAAAGCAAACAGGTTCCGAGCATAATGTTTTTTCGTTGACTGCAGCAGAGAGTGTGAGATAATA